>NW_015642819.1:622878-623847 GCF_001515625.1 Sinocyclocheilus rhinocerous
CCGGCCGTTCCTCACTCTAGCCGCCGGCCTCCGCTCACTCTAGTCCGCAGGCCCTCGCTCACTCAAGGCCGCCGTGTGTGACACTGTATTTCGTTGTGAAAGCGAAACTACTTTGTTTGGCCTTCCAAAAGAGGACACGACTAGAAATCAGTGGTTAAGTTGTATTTACAACACTGTTCCAGAACAGTTTAACCCAAGTATTCATTTTTGACTGAGTAAGTACAAGACTGTAAGTACATTTTCATTTAAAGGATTTGCCACTGATGATTCAAACACGAGTTTTGAGCAGTGTAGAGTAGCGCTTGTTTGTCATTTCTCCGATCACAAATGCAGACATGGTTTTATGTTTACGCAGCGCGATGCAACGCAACGCGTAAAAAGACAGTATAAGTCATTATAATCCGTAATTGTGTCCCCACTGGATGCAACAAATGCCTCGTTTGTAATGGGTTTTCATGTTTTTGAATGGTCACTCCGGCCAGACAGGGCATCACAGTATGGTAAGGGGCGTAACATTTCCGTCACACGCTTGAGGTATTCGGCCAATCACAACGCACTGGATAGCTGGCCAATCAGAGCACACCTCGCTTTTCAGACCGATGAGCTTTGTAAAAATCAACGCGTTTCAGAAAGGCGGTTTGGCGTTATCAGGAAAAAATGCCAAAAAATGCGCCAAAGGGTTAATGTGTGTTAATGTGTGGTAACCCATCAAATGGACCTGACAGCTTGGCTGTTAAGCCACCATAAGAGTTCCTCTACTGAATACTGATGAAGGGCTTGGCAGTACCATAGGCTGGACACCAATGCTAGGGCAATGTTAAAGCTCTTGGACTAAAACACATGGGCTATAATTTTCTGGCATTATATAAGTTACCGTTTCTGTCTTGACGTTGCCAGGTGGTTGAAGGAGGTCTGGATGATGATTTGAGGGCCTCACATGAGTTTTGTTTAATAAAGTTTAAATACATA
>NW_015642819.1:623857-626515 GCF_001515625.1 Sinocyclocheilus rhinocerous
ATATATGTGTGTGTGTGTGTGTGTGTGTGTCTCAAAAGATTTCTCCAGAATCTTATGTAAATATCAAGAGCTGGTGGGTTGTAGAGTGATCAGATCCACCCGGATGGCAAACCTACCTAATGTATTGACACAAGGTTTAAAAGAACAATCATGATCGAGACAAACCTAAGAACGTGCTCTTTACATAAAGTGTACAGATGATACCTCTTAAATCAGATGCAACTTTTACTTTTCCCTGAACTTTAACAGAGCTTTTCCAACAACATCATCACCACCCTTCATTTTTGAGGGAAGACCATAATACACAATAATGACTGGAGACATACAAACTCATAAAAGAGGGAAAACACTATTTGAGACACGTGTGGAGAAATCAGACTCACGTGATAGGAAAAATACAGAGCCACAATACTTTCAGACTGTTACAGCACTAAATCTCATACTTTTCACAACCACAATCTTTTGAAAAATTAGGTTATAACATACAGAAAAACACTTAGAATTAACATGTTTAAAGGTCTCCATTAACTTTCACTGTATGGAAAAGAGCAGCTTAGACATTCTGCTAAATGTCTCTTTTTGTGTTCTACTCAAGACAGAGAGTAATACAAGTCTGAAACAACATAAGGGTGAATAAATTATGACAGAATTGTAATTTTGGGGTGAACTAACCTTTTAAAAACTGTTTTTCAGAATTTCCTTGAGATATCAAAGTATGGGTCAGGTCTTTCAACTAAATTCACAGTCTGTGTTCAGAAGAGATGAGCACTGGAAGCACGTGCAGACTGCCCACTAACAACATTAATTCAGCAAAAACAAAGTAAACCTCTGTAACGTGACCTCACACTAGACGCATAGCCTTAAATTTCCTCTCTGTGCCACCCCAGAAAAGCATTTCTTAGCAACTGTCAAAAATTTTCCCAGCTTTATTGCAAAGAATTTTAGTTCACTATCACTGATAAATATGATCCTCACAGAAATAAAGATTTCCTGGGACTATCATGTATAAAGAAAAACACAGACATTAGATATACAATACAGTTCAAATGTTTGTAGTCAGTAAGATTTTTTTTAAGATGTTAAGATGCTTTTGAAGGTCTCTTATGCTAAGGTGACCATACTTTCCTCTTTTTCCTGGACACGTCCAGGATTTCTATATTGCCAAAAATATCCAGATTTTGGCCTTGTTTTCCTGTTTTCATACTTGTTGAAGGTAATGATCGAAAAGTAGTTTGACCAATAAAATGGCATTGTAAATAATTGACCAATTGTGGCGTGTGAGAAGGTGGGATCTGCAGAGAAACATAGAAATCCTGGCCAGGACGTGTCCGGGAAAAAGAGGACGCATGGTCACCCTACTTATGCTCATCTTATGCTTAGGCCTGTCGCAATAATCAATATATCGACTTATCGCATAATATATGTACATGACCTCAATAATTTTTGGTGACGCAATATATTGCCCATTATATTTACCTAAAAATTAATGTCACCATGTTTTTTGCATTCCACTTGCGCCTATGTCCTTTGCAGCTTCTCGTACATAACGTGGTGTAGTTGATGCTAGTTCAAATTTAAAAAATGCTTCAACAAAAAAGCTTCATCTGCAGATATGGTCTTGTTTAGAGATCATTGCCTTTGTGCATACGGACATCTGACTGCTAAGTAGGGATTGTGTTTTTCAGCAATAGTGTGCACCCTTAATTTACAGAGAAAAGAAGGTCCAGGAAAAATCTGTAGATGGAAAAATCTCCATACAAGTTATTTGTGAATTTTTATTTTTTCTACTTGTTACTTTGCACTTTTTGTAAGAAAATGTTTATTTACTATTTATTCAAGTTTTTTAAGGTATCTAATATTTTGATACTTAATTTCCATGATCCAAATATTCTTAAAGGGGTCATATGATGCTGCTAAAAAGAACATTATTTTGTGTATTTGGTGTAATGAAATGTGTTTATGCGGTTTAAAGTTAAAAAAACACATTATTTTCCACATACTGTACATTATTGTTTCTCCTCTGTGCCCCGCCTTTTTGAAACGCGTCGATTTTTACAAAGCTCATCGATCTGAAAAAGCGAGGTGTGCTGTGATTGGCCAGCTATCCAATGCGTTGTGATTGGCCGAATACCTCAAGCATGAGACAGAAATGTTACGCCCCTCACATACTGTTGATGCCGTGTCCGGCCGGAGCGACGAGACAAAAACATGAAAACCCATTACAAACGAGGCATTTGTTGCATCCAGCGGGGACATAATTACTGATTATAATGACTCATACTGTCTTTTTACGCGTTGCGTTGCATCGCGCCGCGTAAACATAAAACCATGTCTGCATTTGTGATCAGAGAAATGACAAACAACAAGTGCTAACGTTAATCCACACTGCCCAAAACTCGCGTTTGAATCATCAGTGGCAAATCCTTTAAATGAAAACGTACTTACGTGAGTCAGAACTGCCGGCATTTTAGCCTCAAGCGTGAGACGGAAATGTTAAACCCCTCACCATACTGTGATGATGCCCTGTCAGGCCGGAGCAATGATTCAAAAACATGAAAACCCATTATAAACGAGGCATTTGTTGCATCCAGTGGGGACATAATTACTGATTATAATGACTTACACTGTCTTTTTACGCGTTGCGTTGCGTTGCGTTGC
>NW_015642819.1:626652-644522 GCF_001515625.1 Sinocyclocheilus rhinocerous
CTTTTGGAAGACCAAACAAAAAAGCATTGCTTTCCCAACGAAGCACACAGCGTCTTCAGGACATGGCGGCAGCGGCAACAACAAAACTACAGCGAGAATAAAGTTAGGTCTTCTTTCTTTGCGTGAACATTTGGGCGGCGTTATGCTAATCTTCCCACATAGTGAGGTAGATATGTGGGGGCGTGTTCGAACGAGCCGTTTTAGGTAGGTGTGGCTAACTCTTAACTTTTATAAAGAATATCTCTTTGGATTTGAGACTTTAGTCTTTGCAACTTTACAGATCTTCTTTATGCACCAAGAGCTTGTAACACTCTAAAGAGAAAGGAAAAAATGAAATCGCATCATATGACCCCTTTAAGAATTAAAAGTTTGTTGTCATTTGAAAGTGTGTTGGCCTTCTTGCATTATTATGCTTTTATATTATGATTATATACAGTATTCAGTGGCATAAAATGGTCTTAAAATGACAATAATATTGTTTATCGCAATTATTTCTGGGGCAATATATCGCACAACAAAAAGCTGTTATCGTGACCGGCCTACTTATGCTTATGATTTTTCAAGATTCTTTAATGAAACATTCTAACAGTCAATAGAACACTACTATTTGAAATATAAATTTTTTAACAAGTTCTTAGAGTCACATTTGATCAATTTAATGCTACGTTGCTGAATAAATGTTTTAATTTATTTTAAAGGGTTCAAAAACTGCCTTTGTTTTTTATTTTGTACTGTTCTCTGAGGTCCACTTATAATGTTATCAAAATTTTTACATCAAAAAACATCATAATTCAGAAGTAATAGGCTATTTTCTGTCCTGTTTTTATATTACATTGACCTCTTATATGTCAAAAGATCAAGGGAATTTTTATTTCTCAGTTCATGACCCCTTTAAAGAAAATCCTACTGAGCCCAAACTTTTGAACAGTAGTGTACAGTGCAATCCAAGAGCTCGAGACCATATTGAAAAATCAAAATCAAATTTAAACCTGAAAATAAACAAAATTTGTTAAGATTCTTCAGAATTAAAAAAAATCATGTTAATAAGAACTATTTAGGTTTCTATTTTAAAATTTGTGATATTGACCATGCAATTTTTTTTGTACAGATGATCAGATGTTCTTGCTTTCATTGCACAACCACAAGATGCTTTTTGGATCAAATCAAGAGAACATGATCATCAAGTTTTACACAAACTTATGGAGCAGCTTGAGTGCTGCTGTCATTCAAGCACAAAAAGGTACACTAAAAATACTTAAAAATTAAGATAGTCATAGTAATTTTCACCTTTTTTCTCAAATTGTCAAAATGATAATATACTTTGCAATGGAAAACTGTTATTAACTTAGAAAAATGTTAAATAGAAACATTGTACTTGTTGTTTCAGATTTTTGGACCCCTTTGGAAGAAGTAAATATGTAAAAGAGAAGAAGACCACTTTATTCAGAACTTTGCGGCTTGATACTTAATTTCTTTAAATACTATAAATGTGCCCATAAACCAGCTATTGCCTCACATACATAGTTTTTCATTTCACGTTGACCACAGACATGTGGCTGACACAGTGGGACTAGCTGTGCGAACACAATGTGATTCCAAGCCCTGTCTAACACAACACAGACTCATATCAACAGTCTTCTGGTGTAACGTCAGAAAGATGGTTACGATTCTAAAATGTCTTGTGGATCATTTTAGAAATGGCAAAGACTGAAGGAATTAGGCTTATACTCACTTCAAATCAGATGTTCATGAGAAAATCTACTTTTGATTCCTGTGCTATCGTTCTGCTTGTGACACCATGATGAAACAGGGTGCAAATATGAAAAACTAATTGCAAGTAGGCAAGAACAACATGTGATATGTGCTCAGAGAGGCCCAGGAAGATTTAATTCAGCATGTGGAATCGATTCACTCAACCATCAGTTCACTAGTGACTGTAATTGCAACCTCAGGGAAAAATGGATAAGCTTTATCATATGTAGAACAATGTCTTCTTGAGAAAAATAGGACAAATGACAACTCTGAGGAGCATTTAACTGTCAGAATTCAACAGACTATACGAGAAACAATCCAAATACATGCTCTGCTGACATCTGAATCCTTCCTATTAACATTATACAGTTACAGCTATACATCCAAACACCTGAACAGAAGCAAAAATTAACCAGCATTAATTAACATTTTATAAACAACTTTCTCTAAAATTAATAATGTCTAAATTTTTTAAGACTTGATCCGAAACACACACATTAGACCTATGCAATGTCTAATTTGCACAATATTGTTTTTTAAAGCTCAGTAATCAAAAATATTGAGTATATTACATTGTAGATACAATATTGCCTGCTCCTTTATCTATTTGCTCTACTACTACTGAAAATAGTTCCAAACAAAGCTTATGCCATAAACAGTATAAAGTCCCAGTGCAGTACTGGACTTCATAGCACTCTTTATTGAAGATTTTCAAAACAGAACAGCTTTGATTCCACTTTACCTTCTGGCAATTCAGTAGAGAAGGAAAAATATCCTTCATGAACCTGAGCAGTTTCACAGTGAACACAGCCTGACCCCATGTACTGAGGAAGGGTGTGTCAGTGGAAGGCTATACTGTAGCAGAAGGTGGAATATAATGTGGCCCTTTATGTTCAACATACCAGTGGCTAAAATTTTTGCTAAAGAAATGAGGCAACACAGAACTTCCTATGTCACGCTTGGCTGAAAGTACTGATGTCATTCTCCTACCACAAAAAACTGGCATTGGTGTTCTTATAGAAAGTTAGCTTCTATCACACTGGATGTGAACTAAGAGCAATTAACCATTTCAAACATGATATTAATAAACTTTCAAGCTGAATATACAATACCACGCTCAGGCTTATGACTTTAAGGTCTGGTGGGATATTTAATGTTACAATAACTACAGTTTTTATGAATTAAGAAATCTGGTACCCCATCATAACTAAACTGTGTTTTTTTGGCTCTGAAAAAGTCTTCTGGTTTGGGTGAAGTCAGTGAACAGTCAAACAAGAATAATGACCATCTCAGAAGCTGTGGTGATAATAATATCACTTAGAATTTTTATTTATTCCCTATGGGTTTTTAAACCTGAGCCTGGTACCATACGTATGAGCCGGCTTGTCATAAAAGGAGAGCATATCTATAACTCTGCATATAATTTCTCAGGCTGGTCTGCATGAGACTATTTAATATGGTTTTCAGTCGAATTAGGTCATTGAAAGACTTATCCTACAATATTTCTAACATCGTAACTCATGACCTTATTTCCATTTAAAGAGAATCAGCTGACAGTATTTCATCATGGCTGTGCAATAAATTGTCTGTGAATATCAGTTCCTTTGACTGGTTTACTCTATTAGGGTTCAGCTACAAAAATGATTTGTATGTAATTCTTCCTATCATTGCAAGTGTATGACTTCCAGTTCACATAATTTATGAAATAGTGGCTCTGACACATGGAGCCCTGGTACTCATGCAGGTGAGTTCAAATTCGTTCATATCTATTTCCTGTCCTATCTCCATTGCTCAAAATAAGAAGTGGGAAACGGGCAAAAAATACTATTTAAAAAGAAATAAATATGAGTTTATGTATCAAAAAAATGTAAAAAAATAAATAAAAAAATAAATCATCCTTTCATACTATTTTTAAATGTATATTTAAAACATCTTAAAATGAATACATTTGTAAGTCATGTCCAATTTGTGAGCAAATTGTCTTTTTGAGTCTTCTTTTAAATGACTTAGTTGAAGCAGTTCATAATTGGTCTTGATGATTCATTAGCAAATAGATAAAATCATTATAAATCCTAAAAAAAAAATTTTTTTTTAAATAAATAAAATCTGCTGGTTGTACAACATATTCTATACTCTGTATCCAAAAGAGGATAATATGCCAAGCAGTGGGCAAAGCAAATAGCAGAAGCGTACCGAATAGCTTCAGAGAACAGCAAGATCTCATGGGCTCAAGGAAAACAGGTCAAGAGGAGCTGTTCCTCAACCTGGCGACAGAGTACTCGTGAAAAACCTTTCAAAAAATTGAGATCGTATTGGGATCAAACTGTTTACATTGTTAAGGAGGGGATAAATGATGGACCAGTCTACCGAGTGGTAGCAGAGATGGACAGCTCAAAGTCCAGAATTCTACACAGGAATCTGCTGCCCCAGGTTAATGGCTTACCAGTAGAAATGGTAGAGGGAGCATCTAAACAGATGACCAATAGAATTCAAACAAGACCACAAGATGAGTCAGGATCACCCTGAGACTCTGATGAGGAGCAGGATGGCGAGAACTACTATTGGCTAAGGGTACGAGACACCTGAAGGAAGAACCAGAAACTTACCCATAATCTTCCTGATGAGAGTGAACTTACCTGTGAAAGACAAGTATAGGCAGAAAAAATGGACAATCTGAAGAAGATGAGGATGAGATAGATGAAGGTGATATACTTAGGCAAGTAGTTCTCAAAATACCTACCTTGAATTCAGATGAAATTGACCAGACAAGCCAAGTCTGAAGATCCACACATGACAGGAGACCCACGCCAATGTTAACTTATGAAACACTAGGTCAGCCAACAATTCAGTCACACCCGACATTGAACAGATTAGAGACTTACAAGATAAATCAGACACCATATTGGGGGTTATCTCACCACATTCCACCTTACCACATTCCACCTTACCTTAATATACCTTGCGTTAGTACAACTTACTCTATCCTCATGCCACAAGTCTCATTTCCATATTGTGTACCTCCAATGACAATTGGGTACTAAAAGAGTAAAAGTAAATGAGGTGTTATTATGAAAGAATATGTTGACAGGAGCCATCTTTTCTTTGCTGGGGAGTGTGTGATACACACATGTGTAGTCAAAATGTAATGTTTGTTTTGTTATTAATATTTATTTATTTATTGATGTATTTATTTATTTATTTATTTTTAATGTGACAACAAGGGGAAAAAAGAGTTGATTGTACACCAAGTCATTTATTAATTATTGCCACTAAAGTTTTGAAACAATACAGCTCTAGCCACTAGAGGAAGCACATGTTGTGATTTGCCATGGTGATGCACGCTGTGTTTACCTCAGACAATACCAAGCTGCTCCTGAGGAAAACCACTGAAGTTTGCATGTGCTTTTGTTTCGCCTGATAATTCAGGTACTTTTAATCTGTTTATGTGTTCCACGCCTGGGACCCATTACAACATCACAAATCATGGTAACTTCAGTTTTACTATCCTCATGCTACGTCTAAAGTTTCATGTAATAAGGCCTACAAACTAAATATTCACAGAAGCATTATTGAGAATACAGTTTCAAAGGAATGCATTGGAAGGGGAGGTCCTATGTGAATAAAAACCCCTCCCAACAAAATGTTTGTGTGTGGGGAGAAAGGAGAGTTACTGTAAGTGAGGCAGCAGGGGCTGGAAAGTGAAAATGGAGACAGTATAAATGAATGACGGCACCTGCCAACCGTGGTCCATATTCAAGCTTGGAAGACACAGCAGGGAGAGCAGCTCCTGAAGTTATATATATATATACAGTTATGAAGATGCTAGTTTAGTGACATATGACTACTGAGTCTGTGGTTCGTGTTTAAGGTGGTCAATTACTTTTTCTGGACTCCTTCGTGGATAAAGATAATTAAATATTAATAGTAATATTAAATTACTATCAGGATTTATTAAACAAGTAATATTGAAATTAATATTAAACATTCATTTATAAAAATAATTACACACACACACACACACACATATATATATATATATATATATATATACACACACACACATATACTTGCAGTTTACATGTACAACATTTTCATATTGTTTTTAACATTACTAAATAAATGTGGGAGATATTGTGAAGGTTAGCTTGATCACTTTGGTTGACATTAATTAATTAATTTTTTTTTAATTTAATGCACATACATATGCACTACTGTGGATACCCTAGGGATGCCCCTTGTTTAAGGAGAAAAGGGGGCATTTTCCTGCCAATTTACTTGTTCACAATCTAAAAGTTGTCAGAGACTGCCAAAAGGCCACAATAATGCAATTCAGAAAGAAAATTGTGTTCCATCAAAAATTGGACAAAACATGACCGTGCATCTCACACAACTCACTGCTATCAAGGTTAGTGAAACATCAGGAAACCCACTATTAACCCTCAGGAAAGATTTATAATAGAGAGGAAACAATCAAAACCAGGTGGAGAAAAACACATTTAAACAGTTAAGATATTAAATGCAGGGAGAGCATGGAGAAAACTTATGCCTCAAGGCTCTGAGCTGTGATCCCCAAGTGAAAAAAATATGTTTAAAATCCTGTGCTAAGGTGCTGCAACAAAGAGAGCGAGGGAACTTGGTAAAAATGCTATGACCTCCATGACCTATCGATCTACTGGATAATGGAAGTTCTACCAGACAGAGGTGTCCAAAAGGATTTAATCCCAGATCATGCACCAGTGTTATTTTAGTATAATTGAGATGCTATTGTAGTTTTATTAATATTCTGCATCAGTTTTTTTATATTTTCAGATTTTATTTCAATTTTAGTTACAATTTTTAGTATGTTTTTGTCATTTGTATTTTTTTAAGTGTCTAAACAGTTTTAGTACTTAGGAGTAGTTCACCTAAAAATGAAAATTAAAGGATCCATGGGTGAGCAAGTTATGGAATGCTCAATTTCTCCATCTGTTCCAATGACTAAATAAACTCATCTACTGTACATCTTGGATGGCCTGAAGGTGAGTAAATGCCCAGCAAATTTAAATTTTTGGGTGAACTATTCCTTTAGGTAAAACTAAATGAAAATGAGAAATGTTGACAACTAGCTGTTTTTTATTATTATTCACTTTCAGTTATATGCACAGAAACCTCACCGTGCTGCAACACCAGTAAGTGAATGCTCATGGTACAAACAACACGTAGAGTGCACAAAGAGTACATTTGTGGAAGAAAGACCAGAGCAACCTCATGTCATACCTGACCGATTTCTGCAAACTTCCCCTAAACAGAGTGAGTGAGTGAGTGAGTGAGTGAGTGAGTGAGTGAAGGACAAGGCCTCCAGAGCACAACATCTCTATCAGAAGTGATGCAAGTAGACCAGCAATTACATAATGGGCTTAAAAACTGCAAAATAGCAAGAGGGCTTGGTTCCATGCCACTGGGCTCTTCACCTATGCCCCGCAACAGAATGCCTGGAATGTCCTGAAATCTCATTCCTGGAGGTCACCATAGGAACAACATGGCGCCGATTCAACTGAGAGCAAACAGAGCAATTATTGTTCCATTACTCAGAGGTCCGTTAACCCCCTACAAACACACAAACTCATATGCAAATAATCAAACCTAACAATTTGTTTTTGTTTTGAGGCAATGGCTTGTGCGAGCAGCAGCTCCTCATAGGATGCAGGTGATGACAGCTAGCAGATCGAATTCATCGTTGCATATCATAAACCAGCGGCTCGTGCAAAGCTCTTGCAAAAACTGCCAGCTTTGAGGAACAGCGTGAGACATAAAACCACAAAATGATTATTACAAAATGATTAATTGTGTGCTGTGGTGTGGGTCTTTTCCCACAGCTGCCTTCGAAAACTATATTTTGGATAATTCTCACAAATAACATCAAGGAAGCAATTTAGTCATGATGTATGAGTCCTGCAGAAAGACAGGAGACAAAATGTGCACAGTTAAGAAATACCAGACAAAAAAACGCATAAAAGACATAAAACGCATCAACTCAAAGGAAAACTTTCAGCTGAAATTACATTATGTAGAATGTAGACACTGGGAATTAGCATTTATGCTTTAAGCTCTTTCTCATTGTTACGTAATCTCTGTGTTAAAGCATACTTTCTCTAAAAAATGTACATAGACAAAATATCAAAGCAACTGATATCTGCAATCAAATGACTCTAAAGAAATAACCTCACTTTTCTGAGCCTTTTATTTTTCAATTGCTAGTAATGTAATGTAATAAAGTATTGCCCACAAGGTTTTTAGTGTATGTATGAAGTCAGTTCCCCTCAAATTCATATAGGTACTCAAGCAGGAACCACAGCTTTAGTTCATCACGTTCACTATATGTTCCACTGGTTTGACATCCAGAATATGTCCAAATAATTACTGTCTTCATTTGAAACATTAAATCTGTTGTTTTAATAGCAACCTTTGTAATCAGATTTAGTTCATTAACATTAGTTAATGCATTACCTATCATGAACTAACAAAGAATATTATATATTGTTCATAAAAATTAATGTTTGTTTTAAACGTTAAAAATGGGGAAAAGGCATTTATAAATCCAGATCAAATGTTATTTTTCGACATATACTAATACATTTTACAACTTTAAATGTCAAAATTTGTATACACATATATTAATGTATTATCACCAAAAATGAATTAACAATGAACAATAATATATTTATAAATGAACATTAACCTAGATTAAGAATTGCTGAGAATATTGCTCAATGTTAGTTCATGATACCTAATGCATTACTTAATGTTAACAAACTGAATATTATTTTAAACCGAACAAACACATTTTTGTTAAATTTAATCAGACATTCAATAATTTTTGTGTGTGATTTAAGTGTCTATTTACTTTTTGGGGCCATTGTATGTTTGTATTACAATACAGAAGTTTTGTGAAAACATTTAGGAAGAATACAGAATAACAATGTAAACTTAAATAATAGCTATTTCAAAGCGACACATGCAGAAACACAAACTACTATACAAAGAGTCACAGTCACTCTTGGATACTGTTTTGTGCTATCAAAGGTCAATGCTTCAAATACACCCTGACATCATCTAGGCTGGTGGTCCAGACATCCGACAGCTTTCTAGCGTCCAGACCACATGGCTGTTGATTAGCAGAGAAATCAGTGACATCACTCTCCCTCTGGGCACCAAACTCATTTATGTAAAAGACTGCAGTAACTGCTACCTAAGAAGATCAAGTACTCCTACAGATGCTTGAGAAGTTGATGCTAAATTTAACAGGTGCTTTTCTTTGGCTGCTCAGTATATCTTCCTGCCTGTGCAATTTAAATGCTTTTTATCAGGCCATTTGGTTGGCCTTGAACATTAAGAGAATTGAAATATGCTTATCTCTTGAAGTGAGTGATATAGGTTGCCTTCCATGTTTTAAGCATACATTTCTGATATATATAGGCTTTGTTTGTTGCTCTTTTTTTAGCAAGTTGACTGAGGCCAACCAGAGAATGTAATATGTGAAAGGAATGGCCAGTGGATATAGATGCTATTCTAAACTGCCTTGAACAAAAATGTAAATTTCCTTACCAGGATCTCTATGACAAGCAGCTCTTGGCAGAACAAAAATGTAATTTCCACAGAAATGGGCTTAACTGAATACTCTGTGCTCTATCATACATAATGGTTGATTAATCCAGGTCTCAAGGGAGTCTTTAACTTAAGGGCAATTGAATTTAAGAGTGATTCTTATCACACTGAATGACTCTCACAGACTCATGGTGCCTCTTATAAAGCGTCCCTCTATGAATATTCAGGAAATACACACAAATGCAATTTGCTCATCATTTTTACCCATATCACTGACATTTCAAGTATATAGTGCTTTAAATTCTATAACATAAAAAGACAGAAACCAACTATAAGTTGAATCCATTGGCAGCAAGTGAAAAATTGTTGTAACTTTAGTCTTACCAAGAAATATGTGGCATTAGGAAACAAGTTGACGGTCATAAATCCTTGACAGATGGCTTTCTCTCCTCTATACGGCACCATCTTCCTGTGCTTAAAATAGAAAATGCATCAATGAGATGTAAAATTGTGTCAATTAAGTTACAACATCTAAGAATTGCTCAGCATTTTTTTTTGCTTTGACCAAAATTTCCTGTTATACATATAAGACGTTTTAAAAGACAAAAAGGGATTCAAATTATGCTCTTCTGGAAAGTGATAAACCATGCATTGCACTGTATATGTCAGGAGCTACAAATATTTCGAAATTTTGATAGCATTCAAAATCAGCACAAAGAATCCATTCCTGAATAGTTTGTTAGAGCAAAATCTAGATTATTTCAAATCCAGACACGTCTCCGATGTCCAGCTCTGCAGATCATAATCTACATACAAGATGAACTTGGAATACCATTAACGTGACATCATCCTTCTAATCCATCTCCATGATGCCTTCCATGGCTGCCAGCCAAACCAGGCCAGCTTACACACTACTAGCTGTAACAGACATTAGTTATTCAGATGCACAGATGCCTGCGATCTAATCACTGATAATGCTGCCTTGATGTAATATCAAACAAAACACGAATACAGTGCTTCTTAAGTGACCCACTGCCTAATATTAGTCAAATCAATGGGTATGAATATTTCTCAGTCAAACTGGTCTTCTTCCCCCCAATATAGCCAACACACTTTACCTAATCTCTATAGTTTAAGGTTGCATTTGACCTGAGACACGCTTTTCAGATCATACTCTCACTCTGTGGACGAACAGAGAGATCACAGACTTATTTAGAGGAGATATTATCTCCTGCAAAGCTTGTTTGGCTGAGGTGTGAAACTCACACAGGTCCCCTCTCAACTTCAGCAGGGCAGTGACCTCCACTGGCCACCCACCAGCACACAGAACAGATCGCGTTTGTCAAGGCTTCATTCCTGGGATGGGACGAGGAAGTTAAGAGTCACTCTGTGCGGTCTGAGAACATCTATTTATGGCTTTTAGGCTAAGCATGAAAACGACCAGGACTGATGCGGTGGTGTGATGTTTCAGAGCATATTCCCTTGACTCAGGAATGCACGGCAAAGAGGCCCAACGAATCACACTTGAAAGTGAATGAAAAATAAAGAAATGTATACTCAGTATACACCACAATAAACTAAATGTCAATTTGAGAATATTTAAATGTTATCAAAACACACTGATGGTTATATAAGTTATTTGCGGTGGAACCAAGTCTCAAGTTTCAAGTTTGTAAACTACAAATGAAAGGAATTTCATATAAAATATTACACCAAGTCTTTGTTATACATTTTGTTATTTTATAAACAATTAATTAACAATAGTAATAATAATTTAAAAAAAAATATTATTATTATTATTATTATTTAAAATCTTTTTTTTTCTTTCTTTTTTGTCAACAGAAGGTATGAAATGAAGATGAATAAATAATGACAATTTTTATTTTTGTGTGAACTATCCCTTTACTCTTTTTCTGCTAATTATACCACACACACAACCTAAGAATATATTTCCTTCTTATGTCTTTAAATTCATCCCTCACATAAACATGGACTTTATGGTTTACACCAAATCTTAAATTCAGAACACTACATTTATCAGTCATTCCCTGAAGAGACAACCACAAATGAAAACATTTGGTAATTGGGAAAACCAGAAAGGTTAATGTCAAATACTTTTGCACCTTCAAAATAAGACTCTTGCATAATATTTGTGTGAAAGAAAATGATATATGTCACTCTCCATTATTATTAGCCATAATGGCTACAGACTGGAAGGTATTACACATAATTGCTAAACATATGCTACAGAATCCTACAAACACTGTGGCTGTGGCTTTGATTTAGTCTGAAGCTCAGACTGTTTTGTCATACCTAACAGACAGAAAAGCCACAAAAAATGTAATGGCACTGCCAAACAGCTCCTGCATGAGTGTATTCATCAGACGCAGATATGCAATACACCCTGAGATCTGACCATGATTTGATGAGATTTCCGTATTTACAACATGCCACTTCAGGACTAGATGTTTTTTAATATCATTGTACAGTTATAAAAATTCCTCATGGTACACAATATGACATTATTATTTTGTGTTTACTTGCTGACAACTTTTCACAAAATGGAACACAATGCAACCCAACAGATTTTTTAAAGTGAGTTTCATACTTAAAGGGATAGTTCACCCAAAAATGAAATTGTCATTATTTACTCACACTCAGGGTATTCCAACACCACTGACTTTCTTCAAGGACAAAAAAAAAAGAGAAGAAAGAACAATTTTTTTTAGAGAAGAAAGAACATTTATTTAAATTTGGAATTACACGAGAGTGAATTAATTATGAGAGAAAGCCTTTACATCATCTGTGACCACAAGAACTGTATTCCCTTATGTGTGCATGAGCAGACAAGCCCACACTCAATTTCAGTTTCCTCTTGTATAACCAATCTTAACTGCCTGAATTATTTTTCTCTGTCAAGTGATTGTGCAATGTTTTGGATTAAGGAATAATCTGAGTTAAGATGAAAACATAAAATTAACAATATAGTTTGAGTCCTGTCAGCTGACTGTGGCCTCACATGGTGGCTCACCCATCAGTTACAGGTGATTAATGTGGATTGCAGCTAATTCGCTTTTAGTCTTCACAGCGTTCTTACAGTAAGTATGAATGAAAGGACCCGTCTGCAGTAATCGCATAAGATTAGATCAACTCGACTATTATTAAGTGGTTTTAGTCATAGTCGCCAGCCAAAAGAACACATTCGACACACTGAAAAGGAAAGTCATATGACACTGAAAAGAACACAATCCTTGCAAATCTACTTCCTCCATAAGGTCTTTGATAATGTAAAGATTTTCTCTGATGTCTAAGTATTAAATGTTGATTTTAGTCTAAAATGTTGCACTGGCAGATCAAAGGCCTTTTTGTGATTCATGCAGCTGCCATGATATACTAGGACACTGACATAATGGTGCTTTACACTGTATTTAAGTGGTACAATAGATCTAGGTCCACAGATATACATTTCCCCTTCCTTTCTCATCAATCTTCAGTCCTTTAGACTTTCTTGCACCCCTATCATAATGATAACAATAGCACTATATCAGGTAACATAATAGGTCTGATGCAGAATGTACAGAGGCATAATTTAACACTATTTGACACTCAGACCTGAGGTCATTTTTGTTGCCAGACAGTAGCGAATGAGAAATTCTGAAAATATGAGACTTTGCAGAAATATTATGCATACATAAACAAAATCAAAGAGGGAAAAAAACTATTTTTTCCTGCAGACTGGACAGCATCCAGCTTTCATGAGCTTTGCTTTCTAAACATCTAAGGAGGAAACTACTTCAATCTTCATTAGCTAAATTCTTCAGAAGATATGCCTAGGAACTGAGGGAAAATATTTTGAGGAAGATAAAGACTTCTACACAATTTATTACATACTGTAAGATTAGATCCGCTGTATTAAATATTATTAAAACAAAATCCATCAGCTCACAACAGAAACTTATACGAGAAAGACGTGAGATATAAACTATATTAGCTGATTGATAGTTTGGTTCAGTTCCTACAAAATCTGTGTGCTTCCTTTCGGTGACAGCTTAAGCTTTTTAATCATCTGAAAGCTGTCATGGCACAGGAGTGCGTGTGAAGCTCACAGGAGGCAGCGTGACAAGTTTAGGAAGCATGTCAGCTCAAGTTAAGCATTCTTGCCTGATCCAATATCTGCCACACCATTAACCAATGCATGAGCTCCCAGACACAACAAACAACTGCCTTTGACATACAATTTCTCATGTTATCTATTTTTAGACCTTTATTTGATCAGATCAGGAGTCGTGTGTTGTTCACAATGAGATGCTTTGAGTGTTCAGGTGTAAGTAAAATTTTATGAGTATAATTTTCTCTATGGGTCCGTGTAACGACAAATGTGTTTATTCAGGGCCTAGGCCAAAACAGCACTACTAGCAGAAAAAGGAAAAGGTGTGGGCAGAATAAGAAAACACCAATTTTCCAAGAAAATTAAAACACAAGCAGGGGCCTCATTTCTAATAAAATGTGTACGAGCACCCAAACTGTGATGATAATTTCCTGAATGTTCCTATGAATGATTTAGAAGAGCAAACAAGAGACTGGAATGTAACAGCATTTTTGTTTGTCTGTATATAATTAAATTTAAGTGAGTGAGTGACGTGACATGTGGCCAAGTATGAGTATTCCATACTCTGAATTAGTGCTCTGCATTTATCCCATCCAAAGTGCACACAAACCGCAGTGAACACACACACCGTGAACACACACCCGGAGCAGTGGGCAGCCATTTTCTGCTGCGCCGCCCGGGGAGCGCCCGGGGAGCTGGGGGTTCGGTGCCTTGCTCAATGGCACCTCAGTCGTGGTATTGAAGGTGGAAGAGAGAGCTGTACATTCACTCCCCCCACCTACAATCCCTGCCGGTACGAGACTCGAACCCGCAACCATGGGTTACGAGTCCGACTCTCTAACCATTAGGCCATGACTTCCCCACGACTTCCCCATTGTAATGTTTGTACAAAAGGCTACAAATAAAACTGCTCAACTGACCTCATAGGCCCCAAAATTAGCTGCACAGATACAGTATAAATACAAATTGTAGATAATATCCAAAGATACACTTCCGTTTCAATGTTTGGGTTCAGTAAGTTTTTTTTTTTAATTATTATTATTTATTTATTTTTTGAAATAAATAATTGTATTCAGCATTGATGCAATAAATCGATTAAAAATTACAGACATTTATATAATACAAAATATTTCTATTTTAAGTAAATGCTGTTCTTCTGAACTTTATAATCATCAAAGAATATCACAGTTTACACAAAAATTAATCAGCATAACTGTTTTCAACATTGATAGCAAGAAATCAGCAAATCAGCATATTTGATTGATTTCTGAAGGATCATGTGACACTGTAGACTGGAATAAATTACATATTAAATATATATTAAAATGCAAAACAGTTATTTTAAAAAATTTTTACTCTATTTTGGATAAAGTAAATGCAGCCTTGGTGAGCATAAAAGACTTATTTTAAAAACATTTAAAAATTCCTAGCGATACCATACTTTTGAATGGTAGTGTATTATCACTAGTTACACACTTTGCACTTGAATAACGTAAAGTCAGTAGTACATCAAGACACATGCTTCTCTGCTTTAAAAACACAGATTTGCTGCTCACTTTTAATAAAGGCTCAAATTCATTGAACTGACTGTACGTGTGTTTTATAAATGAGGCCCCGGAGCATAAACAGATGCCCAATATTACTCATGTGCCTGACAAGATAGTTAATCACATCTTGCAATGAAAAAAAAAGCTATTCATCATTATCCCCAAAAAAATTTATTTTGGAAGAAGAGGATGTGATCATTTTTAAATGCATTGCTTACCTATACTGTGACGCACTACTGCGATACATTGACAGAGGTGAAGGCATGCATTGACCCTGTTTGACTACAGTGTTTCTTACAAACACATGTGTTAAGGTTTTGTTGCTGGAGCAACGGAGTTGTGAGAAATGGCATGCTGAAGCTCTCGCAGTCTAGACAGCAAGAAGGAACAAGACTAGAGAAACACAGGACAGATCATGCAAAATTACTATTCATTCAATGGAACCAGAAAGATATAATGACTGTTTTCTTTTCAATATGTTCTCAACAGACAGAAGATAACAAAGATGACTATATATATATACACACACACACACATGCACGCACATTTTTATTAATATTATTTTTTCTTATTTTTGAAGTTTTTTTCCCAATAAAGCTATTTAAGATAAATTAATTTAAGAAGGAAAACTAAATAAAACTGAAGAGATTTATAATTAAACAAAAACATTTTGCCGAACATTTTGTTAAAAAAAAAAAAAAATCAAATTCAAGATTTATTCTCTAAAGAAACGTCTCTAGGTTACGTATGTAACCATGGTTCCCTGAGGGAACGAGACGCTGCGTCGAGATTCGCTTTGGGAACGCCCTTGCGTGACCGCGTTCTGAAGCACGTGTCAAATCAGTCCAATGGAGCAGCGTGCGCTTTTATACTTTCTGGTGCTTACGTCACCCCGCTCGTGACGTCTCGCTGCTCCATTGGACTGATTTGACACGTGCTTCAGAACGCGGTCACGCAAGGGCGTTCCCAAAGCGAATCTCGATGCAGCTCGAGTTCCTGAAGGGGAATTCTAAATATCTTATGCATTTTTGTTTATCAAGTAACATTTATCTTGTTTCAAGTAAAGTTAGATAATATTATTAAAAAACCAGACAAAAATATTAATAGAGGTATTATTATTTTCATCTCTTCGTTATAATTTCTTCATTTTATTAAGACGTATCTCCACAGTCATGGGGAGGGAAAGCAGATGAGTTCAATGCTGGAGGGGGACTGAATGTTTAATCCAGTGCTGACAGTGTATCTCACTCTGGCCGTTTTTGGCTGACATCCCAGGCAAAGGGGTTGGTGAGCTCTCAACTTCTGTCATGGAGTCACCAGGACAAAAACAGCGCCAGTTCGTCTGCACTGTCTGACTGAGCCTGTACCCATCGTCTCAACTGTTCCCATGAGTATCAGAGACACACTCTCTCACACACATTCACAGGCCATAGATTTCTGGAGAATGGGCTGCTTTATCAATAATAAAAAGAATGTAGTATGAGATTTTTAAATATTATTATAATTGCTATAAATGTAACTGCTTTGTATTTTAAATATATTTAAAAATGTAATTTATTCCTGTGATGGCAAAGCTGAATTTTCAGTAGTCATAACTCCAGTCGTTAGTGTTACATAATCCTTCAGAAATCATATAATATGCTGATTTGATTTGGTGCTCAAGAAACATTTCTTATTATTATCAATGTTGAAAACAGTTGTGCTGCTTAATATTTTTGTGGATGCATTTTTTCAGGATTATTTGATGAATAGAAAATTCGAAATTACTGCATTTATTTGAAATAGAAATTTTTGCAATATTATAAACATATTTACTTGTACTTTTGTTCACCATGCTCAAATTGCTAGCATGTTCAAGTGTTTAAATGAAACATTCAAAACAAATGCCCAAAACAAAGATGTGAGACTCATGCACACCTTTTCCAGCTTTAGTCACTGGTGTTGGTGAGGAAGATGCCAAAGGGAACCATTATATTGGTAGCCATTGTCTTTGTGACTCTTTACGAAAGGCCACTCGTACAGGGTAATAAAACAGAGTCATTCCAGTCATCAGTTTGACAAACGCCGGCAGAGTAAGATCAAGGAAAGGACATAAGGTGTATAAAGGCAAGGGATAATATCTGCACATACTGGGAGTCAAGAGAACCAACAAGCACAAACCATAAACTTGGCAGAATCCCTTAAACACCATGATTATTCCACACAAGATATTTTAGTGACACCTTCAAAAAGCTGCTCATTTGTGGACCTTCAACCAGCATCGTGGAAATGTAAAGGGAGCGCCAAGGACATTTCAGCGATAAAAAGGACCATTTTGCTAAACCTCTAAGGAGAAACATACAAGCATGAGGTTTTCTGTTTGTTAATGCAGAATGTTCAACTCTAAAGTCAGCAGAAAGCGACTAGATCAGTTAAAATGGTAAAATGATTTTTTTATGTCAAAGCAAAGGTATGCAGGTCAATATATTGGCTGCAGTTCAAACGTCTGGGGTCAGCAAGATTTTTCAGTGTTTTTGAAAAAGTCTCTTATGCTCGTTTGCATTTAATCAAACAATAACACAGTAAAACAGTAAAATTGTGAAATAATATTACAATTTAAAATAACTGCTTTCTGTTTTAATATATTTAAAATGTAATTCATTCCTGTGATGGCAAAGCTGAATTTTCAGCAGCCATTATTTAGAAGTAATTCTAACTTTTCTAATTTCTAATAATTGTTGAAAACAGTTGTTCTGATAAATATTTTCTACTGTCTTTACTGTCACTTTTGATCAATTTAATGCATCCTTGCTGAATAAAATATATATCGTGCATATTCATTACCGTGATATATCGCATTACCGAATACCGGCACAAGTCTATATATATATATATATATT
>NW_015642819.1:648954-675642 GCF_001515625.1 Sinocyclocheilus rhinocerous
CACCCAGTATGTTTATTGGGTGAGGGGTCTGTGAACGTTTGTTAATCTAATGAAAAATTGATTTGTTAAATCAAATGAAAAATGGTGTGTCTGATTGGTCCAGACGCTACAATATATATCTTAACATTTTAACTGACCTCTTCTGAACAGTAATGTACATCATTTCAGTTTACACACACACACACACACACACACACACACACACCACACACACACACACACACACACACACACACATATATATATATATATATAATTCATGTTTTTGAATTGCCAAATGCATTAAACTATGTAATTTTTTGAAAAGCCACTAATAACAAAAAGTGAAATTATGTGCAAAGTAATTAGTAATTTCCCATCACTTACAAAACAATAACATATGTATAGAATAAAAATTGTTAACTTGTCCTTCCATGAAATATATTCAAATGAATGTACACCGGTTATGAGCTACTGCTTAATCTGACATGACATCTGGTCACAATAGGCAAGAAGTATGTGCAGCTCTTCCAAAGAAGAGGTCCCCATACTGGAAAAAAGGACCTTTGTTTAACAGGAAACAAAGCATCCACAGGCCTAACTCAGCTTTGTCTATAATGATTTAAAAAAAGAAACAAACTTGTGGTTAGAGACCAAGCTAAGTATTGATGAACAAGTAGAGACTTGAACAAATCTATCCGTTCTGCCAGAATCAAAACAAATTGGTAATACAAATTAGCATTGTTCACAGAACAGTTCTGCATTTCAGATTCAATAAATATATATATACAAGTGAAAAAAAAGATAGTATGTTACCTAATCTTTTCCCTGAATGGTTTTCCTTTAGACTAACACAAAGCTCACTGTCTGATTTCTACTGCCAGGAATATGGTCTTGTAAGGGATTTTATATGCAAACCTCAGACTTGTAAAACTGGACTGGAAAAGCAGATCAAGGTTATGCTTAGCTGACCTGAAATGATCCTCCACAGGGGGTAAAATTGATGAATTATTAATTGAGCTCTCTGATGTGACATTAGTTTGTGATTTGCTAGAAAACTGGTTGCTCATTGAGCTAAGGCATGAATATTTAATTTTGAAGTAAACTATACTTCTAAACATGGCAATAGATCTGCATTGTGATGTCAAGTCACCCCACTGCATCTTTTAGTCACATGAATCAATGGTGCACAAATGGAAACATAATGATGCTTCAGATGGGATGTATTAGGTATGAGATGGGACATGTCTCAGTCAATTTCTGGTCACAAAAGACTGCCCCAAGCTGCTAAGATGTCAGACAAAACCTAGCTCAATACAGGTTTTACATTGTCAGCAAATAATGTCTCCTATTAAGTCCAACATATACATTACATCAATGATTTATAACATAAAACATAAAAAGTATTCAAATTTAGACATCTTTTCCATCAACAAGAGCAAAGGTGGGATTTGTCTTTAATAAAGTACAGTCAATGGGTTTTCTGTGCTGTGAATATCAAGCTAAATGGTCCGGCAAGGAGCGGTTCAGAGGGTAGGGGAGACAGAAACAGACAGGTATGGCAATAACGTACAACACAAACATATGGCTGCTATTACATGATGTGCACCGCTGAGAAGTACTACACAGACAGGTGCCAGCTTCAACCATGTGAATTTGCAATTAGCAGTACTGAGTGCTGAGTTCAAAGACTACCATCTGGAAAGGTGTGGGATTCAGTGGAAAGTAGGAAAAGTCTGTGGTAAAACGCTGCTAGTAGTTGGAAACTACAACCGTTGTACTTCCGACCACCCAAACTCTATAAAGAAACCTTTACGGTTACCTTCTTAAAGCTACATTCAATAATATTACAATTCTATACTATTCAGTCTAAATACATTTTGAAAAATAAAACATTAAAAACTAAAATTGATCATCATAAATGCTAAAAGTGAATTTATGCATCACAAAATTATGATGTACAATATGAAAACATATTCATTCTGAGATCTGGTAAAAATTACATTTAACAGTGCTATTAAATTATTAATGTTGTTAAAGATTTACTTTAAGTGAGCGTTAGAAGATGGCAAAGGTAGTCTAAATGTAAAGAACAGACTGTAAAGGACAATACTAAAGTTCATAAGTTTGGGGATGGTAAGATTTTTATTGTTTTTGAAAGTCTCTTATGTTCACCAAGGCTGCATTCATGTGATCAAAATACAGTAAAAATAGTAATATTTTGAAATATTATTACAATTTTAAATAACTATTTTTTACTTTAATATATTTTACAATGTAATTTATCCCTGTGATGCAAAGCTGAATTTTCAGCAGCCATTAATCCAGTCTTCATTCACTCTCAGAAATAAAGCGACAAAAGCTGTCACTGGGGCGGAACCTTTTCAAAAGGTACACCTTTGTACCTAAAGGATCCATATTGGTACCTTAGGGATAGTTCACCCAAAAATTAAAATTCTGTCAATAATTACTCACCCTCATGTCGTTCCAAACCCATAAGATCTTCGTTCATCTTTGGAACACAAATTAAGATATTTTTGATGAAATCCGAGAGCTCTCTGCCCCAACATAGACAGCAAGGTAACTACCACAGTCAAGGCACAGAAACGTAGTAAGATCATCGTTAAAACGGTCCATGTAACATCAGTGGTTCAACCGTAATTTTACGGTTTGCATGCGTTGCGTTACTCTTGATAATGGCGGTAGATGGTAACTCGGGGGAGAAGAATTGTTGAATAAAGTTATTACCTTTAATACCTAAAAGGTAAAAAAAAAGAAAAGTACCTTTTGAAAAGGTACCGCCCCAGTGACAGCTTTTGTACCTTTTTTTCTTTGAGTGTTGTCGCATGATTCTTCAGAAATCATTGCTGATTTGGTGCTCAATACACATTTCTTATTTTTTGCTTAATATTTTTGTGTAAACTCTGATACTTTTTGTTCGGAAATCTTTGATAAACAGAAAGTTTACAAGAACAGCATTTACTTGAAATGAAATGTGACAGTAAAGTCATTTATAATGTTACAAAATATATCAATTAAATGCATCCTTGCTGAATAACAATCACTGATGCTTGAGGACCCAGGGTAAATTTTGAACAGGGTCATTTGTGTACATTAAAATATGTTATATCAAAGCAGCACTTATAAACAGTAAAACCCTTTTTTTTCATGTCTCTTACAGGTTCAAATGCACCTTCGGCACTGTGTTCCACATAACTTCTGAGAATGACTTCTGTCACTGAATAACATGTCTGTTTGGTCTTCTTCGGAAACATCAGGTCTTCCAGGATATACTGCGATTCCATTAAACACAGCCAAGTGTACATTGTGGATTTATGGTCTTTGACGGCATTCTTGGGGTTCAGCTCTTCAATCAGATTATATTCTGAGTAAAAGACATATAAAACTGCCAGTCCAGGGACCTGCAGGGGTTGAAGAGAATATATGCTCTCCAAAGAACACAAAGTGAGCCGTTCGCTTCTATTCACATGTTCTTTACCACAAAAAGCGCACAATACATGTGGAAACTCATGTTGCTATTCTCAGACTCACTGGGAACCACAAACTTGCAGGATGGAGTTGCGATTTCTGAAACATAGCGCACATGTTGAAGAGAGTGTTTTAGATGTCCATATAAAGTAATTGAAACATAATTGTGTTATATAGAGAGTTTTCACTTGATCGTTCATGCGTTAGGCTACTTGTAAACTTTGAGATGATGGAATTCAAAATAGGACAAATAAGCCTTTGTTCCAACGAGAACCGATGCCACTGCACTCTCACAAATCTCTGAAACACATTTTCATTTATAGCCTCACATTTACATCTAAAGACAAAACAAACACACAAAAAGGAAATTGCTAGGTCCATATTTCAGGGTAATTTGCAGTTATTTACAGAAAAATGACTTCCAGCACCTCCTAGAGCATATCTGAGAAGCACTTTCTGAACCTCTGGAGAGGAAGACTGCTCAATTACAACAGCGTCTCAAAGCAAGTTAAATAGGCAGTGAATTTAAGATGGCTTCTAACACAAATGCTGCTCCAATCAATGCCAAATGTTCAGTTACATAAAGCTTAAAGATATGTCCTTATTCAAGTGTCAGTTTTGGACTACACTATAATGTATGTTGTTCAGTCTCCAAGCACAAAATGTCTGTTGATGAAGGTCAGCTGGTCATGTCTGATTTTCAGGGACTGTGTCTGAAATCAAAGACAGCTGCCTCTTTGCTCAGTCAGTCATTGACTTACCTGCAGGTACCTTCTGAATAAACTACAATGCTTATTTAAATTGAATCACACATTAAAATAAATGAAAAATTATCTTTTATGAATTAATTTACACCTTTGAAATGTTCCATTAGACACCATTTTATTCTTTTCACCAGTCGCAGATCCACACAAACAGTTTTATTGGATATCATAGGAAGTGAAGGACACAACTCCAAGATCTGAGAGGATGTTACAAAATATTGATACTTGACTCTCCATATATTTTCATATATTGCCTGTGAAAGCATGGTTTAGCAATCTACAGATGATTATGCCACAGTCTTCGCAGGAAATGAAATGGCCAGAATTTAACACACAATCTCAATGATTCTACTAACAAACAACAGCATGTCGGTGATAATCCTTAAGTCCACAGTTGACAGAAAACATCAATAACTGTTATATGCATTACCAAGAACGACTTTTCTTACTTTAGTGATTAGTTTTTTTAACTGCATGTAAACAGTCAGGACCACATTAAAAATCAGGGATTCAAGATTTACAAGATAAAAAAAAAAAAAAAAAAATTTTTGACCAAAAGTTTTAACATAAAATGAATATGCAATATTTAAGATTTTGAACTCTAGGTCAGTAATCAAACATGCCATTATGAGACAGTGACCATCTGCACACAAGTTCAGCATTTTTTCCTTCCTAAAGTGTGCGAGACGTGAATTTAAATAGTATTTATTAAATGTATTAAATCCGCCGTGACGGGGCCCCCGGGGGGTAGAGCGCAGTCTCGTGGGTACCCACCGGCCTGCGGGGGGCGATAGGGGTATGTGACAAGTGGGGTGGGGCTGAGAGCCGTGGTAGAGGAGCGAGGCCGGTGGAGTAAATGATGATGAGCGATACCTGCGCCACTCACTGGTCTCGAGTCCCACGGAGGAGCTCTGGAAGGATAAAAGGAGGAGTGACGACAGTGAAGGACGAGAGAGGACCAGGCCTGGACTTTATTTGGTGTTTTGTGTGCAGCAGTCTTCCGTGAGGGGCTGCCACTTTACTTTCATTTTGTGTTTGTTTATTTGTGCATTAAAGATTTTTAATTAAATGTTCGCCGGTTCCCGCCTCCTTCTTCCCGATCTACAAAACATAAAATGAATATGCAATATTTAAGATTTTGAACTCTAGGTCAGTAATCAAACATGCCATTATGAGACAGTGACCATCTGCACACAAGTTCAGCATTTTTTCCCTACAAAAGGGATTTAGTGTTACCATGCCTATCCACTGAAACAGCACCTGTTGTGAGTATATCTTGTTGGCCTCACTAGTCAAGTTATGGGAGAGGGGAGGACGTTAGACAGATGAGAGAGTAAAAATTGAAAAAAACTTTTGCCAAGAGAATGTACCAAATATGAGATTCCCGGCACACTGTCAAGACAACATGGTAACATTTATGCATGTGGACAAGCTGTGGGGGAACAAAGCTAACAAAAAAAAAATTATGCTGAACCAAAACAACGTTTCTTTGAAAAAATCGCTAATAGTCGCCAGTGGTGGAAATTGGTTTTATGTAATTTAAGTTTAACCAGGAACATACAGATAAATCCACATTAGAACGTTTTGTTCACACAAAAAAAGTTAAGTCAGAGGGGAAAACTAAATTTGATATCTTTTATTGCTTTTTAATTCTAATATCTGAGTCATATCCAGACCATCTGCTCATTTTTATGTCATTAGATCCATTACATAGTAGCAGGAAAAGGAGGCAGGTGAAGAGAAAACATTACTCTCCAAGTCTCCATCCACATATGTCACTATTTTGATTTTGATTGGATCACACCAGGAGTGTTGAAAGGGACACATTCCAGCAGATCTCACCAAGGGTGAACTGAAGAGCCGCTCTCTGCGATTAGTCCAAAGCCTTCTGTTATTAACTTTATCTGTGCTGGAGCTGCCACTGAAATATTTCGCTCACAATGCCCTCAGGGATAATTCTGCGATAGCATCTGGACCTAATTAACCCTGCAGCCACATTAGAGGCTCGAGTGACGGGGCTTTCAAGGCTAACACATAAATGCTGCTTCTGGCTCAGATTGGGAATACTATGTTCGAATAGCAGAAATACAATAGAGATCAAAATCTTGTCAATCAATTCACTGACGAAAAATGCTACCTATCAGATTGTGCTACCAGCATCTTATTCATGTGGTTTGAGGCTTTTTTTAATGTCCATACCTACCCCTACCCTAAACCTACCCGTCCACACCTTCCCTTACCCTAAACTTACCCTTAAAACAATGTAAATATATTCAGCACAATCTGATAGGTAGCATGTTTCGTCGGTACACCGGCTCAACATCGTGAAGTCTATCAGCCATATCGGCCCATAATTCGGAAGCATGTGCAATGATGTAGTTTCCTGACATCCATCGACTTAACAGCGTTTTCTTGCCATCGGCCCATAATTCGGAAGCATGTGCAATGATGTAGTTTCCTGACATCCATCGACTGAACAGCGTTTTCTTGACATGTTTCCGTGTTGTTGTTGCTCAGCAATGGCATGGACGCGATGTTGTCTGGGGGTTTGGCAAAAGGAGAGTGGGACTGTGGGCAGTGCTCAGGGTGGTGACTGTGTAGTTCTGACGTCACCTTTTTCGGAAGTCACAACAGCTCGTGAAAAGGCACAGCTACTTTTTGCAGGCTGTGTGCACTTGTCTGTGTATTGACTGTTTTGAAACTTATATGGTAGTTACATGGCCCTTAGACATTTCAGGAAATTTCAGTTTTGACAATATGGGACCTTTAAGTGATAAAAAGCAGTTGCAAATGTTGTACAATCTACTCATCTTTGCACCAATAAAATGTAAAAACACTGTTTTTCTACCAAATTATATGTAATATCTAATTATTATATTAATATTTAACTTACAAATAAGTTAAACGATTTATTTCCAGAACATGATGCTGGAGCTGCCACTGAAATATTTCGCTCACAATGCCCTCAGGGATAATTCTGCGATAGCATCTGGACCTAATTAACCCTGCAGCCACATTAGAGGCTCGAGTGACGGGGCTTTCAAGGCTAACACATAAATGCTGCTTCAGGCTTAGATTGGAAATACTATGTTCGAATAGCAGAAATACAATAGAGATCAAAATCTTGTCAATCAATTCACTGATGGTATTAAAAAAAAAAACTAGTGCTGTAACTCTTTACAAATGAGAATGAATTTAATCTGTTTTGCAGTGTGACACTTGAACCACTGACAATCAAAGCAGACAGTAGTTTAGTCTATATTTTTAGACATGAACCTCTTGTTTATCAGAGTTGGGTATAACACGTTACACACTAACGCATTACTGTATTCTAATTACTTTTCCTGATAACGCAGTAATGTAATGCGTTACATTTTAAATGTATGTAATTTGATTACATTTACTAATTTCAATAAAATTACGTTACTTAAAGGTGCAGTAGGAGATCTTGGAAAATGCTAACTTTAGCCTGATAGCACTGAAAGCGAACGCCCCACCCTCCCTGCAATCGCCGTCCAAGGCCACGCCCCCTGACCGCATTTAAGCTCACAGACCAGAACACCAGAGACAATAGGCTACATCAGCGGTTCCCAATTCCAATCCTCGCGCCCTCCTGCTCTGCACACGCTCACAAGTGGCCAAGACCGCAAGTGTGGGTATTTGGATAAGGCAAAAGACTGGACCTCGCGCTGGTTTCATATGGATTACTATATCAGTTTAGACATTTTAAAGTTTCAAATGATGTATTACTCTTATCTGTACGATCAAAAAGGGCGGAATATTTTAAGTTATTTTCGCTGTTATCAGGAAAAAATGCAAGTGATCATTCAAGTTGCTGTTTTTTTTCAGTCAATATTAAATTACTGAAAGAACTGAGTTTCACTTTGTAGAGTATTTTTTAGGTTTGAAAACTTGAAAAGTAAAGTAAACTTTAAAGTAAAGTAATTAGTAATCGAATTACTTTTTAAATGCAGTAATCAGTAATGCAATCAAATTGTAATTTTAAAGTAGTAATTAGTAATTTGTAGTGGATTACTTTTTTGAGTAACTTACACAACACTGTTGTTTACTCTGTAGAAACACTTTCACTGCTTGAGACAATGGTGTAGTAGGCCTACTATCCAAGCACAGGATTTTGCACTGAAATGTTAATAATCATGCGTTCTACAGAACAGTGACTACTTTCTTCTGCCAGTACATCTCACAGTCACGTTTTCCTGCACGTCAAAACCTTCGCCTTGTAGGTCGAACAGGTCATGATCTGCCTTCTGGGCCCATTTGTGATTAAAATGTGAACTCTTTCTCTCTCTGCATAGACCATGGTATGACACGAGCATGTTGGTCTTTAGTTATTAGTCATGTCAAAAAGTGTTGGTTTAAAAACAGACTTCACCTCACAAGCCAAGAGCAAAACTAACCTGGGTCTCCAGACTCAACTATCCATTCTAAATAAATGCAAAAAAAGCTCAGGCAGATGAATTGACCAGTTTTTTGAATGAGAACCAGAGCCTGTCATTGAGTTCAGTTAATTTGGTAAAAATAAAAATATTTGCTTTTAAACTTCTTACCTTAAACTTTTAACGGTAGTTTAAAATAAGTCATTTAAATTGTGCTATTTATAAATTAATTAATTGGTTATGTATAATGAACAAACATAGCCATGAACGATAGTATACTCATGCATGAACGTAGATTAATAAATTCTGCAAAAAATAAATTTTGCTGTTCATGTTAGTTCATGATACCTCATACATTAGCTAATATTAATGAACTGTACCTTATTGTAATGTGTTACCTGTGACCCTTGGATCATGACCTCATAATAATCCCTTTAATTATGTATATGTTTTCATACCTCCACTGAATAGTTGGGGTGTGGTAAGAGCACTGGCAAATTTTAGCCAACATCCCGAATTAAAATCCTCTGTGGCATTCAAGTCTGAACACATCTGTACAAGCTGCTAAAGATTTTTGATGTTACCTCACAAACAGCTTGAAAACATACCTGTCATATTACAATAAATGTTCACAAAGGTGTGGTGCTGACTACAGTACAGCAAATTATGTCACTGGCCTTATCAGTAGTGCCGGGAATACTGTTGAGAAGGAGTTTAGGATAAAAGGTGCTTTATTAACAGGTCTACGTGGAATCTGTGCCAGCACAACTCCAAAAAAAAAAAAGATCCATGGATTTATGAAGAAAATTCTTATTCCCTTGCATGTTTGCTCATTAAATATATTGAGCTGATTAGAGTGTAGGACCCGGAAAACAAGCACTTAAACAAAAAAGTCAGCAGATTCCATTAAGGCCTACTTATAAAATAACATGTATAAATAGTTTGTTATATAAATAATGATTAATTCTGAATTCATCCTGGTTAGCAATTTATACACACAAAAACATATTTAATAAAACATATCAATACAGTTAGTCATGATGCATTGTTTTAATGTTTCTTTCCTGTTGCTCCATACAAAACAAAAGCTGCGTCTGTTTGCTCGGAAAACAATCACCAAAGCTACTTAACTGTGTGTATGGAAGTGTGATTTGGAGTGTTTCGGGTTGTCTAATGCCTTCTTGAGCACACAATGTCTGGAATGTCGGGCACACGGGAAATTCCTTGGAATTAAAACAGAAGTTCTAAATGTTCTAAATTTCACAGTCAATATTAACAACAAGAAGACAGCAGGATGTGTCTTGGCATTTCTGGACCCCATTTGGCACAATCAGATCTTTATTAGCAGTTGAATGCTCATATGCACTACAATACAGTGATAAACAGCTGTATTTTTCCCTTTAATGCTATTTTGTGAACCATCATCTTTGTATGGCAGAGGCCCTTACAATCAGCATGAACTTCAGAAAACTAAAATCAGTAATGAGTTTGAATGATATCTGTATCTATACTCTTTAGAGTTTATGTTAATTTGCAACTGATATGTCATTTTATATGAACTTGGCTTTGGGAGGAACTGATAAAATCATTATCAAAATCAGGCAATAACAGGGCAACAGAGCTGTGACTAAAGCCCAAATCTGAAACCTGGCAACCCCGGCCCGTTCCCTTCTTGTACTTACTTGAGCCTGGACAGGTTTTAAAGAGAAAAAGAATGAGAGAGAGTAAAAAAGTTCCCTAATTAAAATGTCATTCCTCACATAACTGACATTGATTGAAAAAAAAAAAGAAAAAGGTCTGAATAGCGACAGTATCTGAAGTCAGTTAGATCTTCTTATGTAAGTTAGCACCTGGATCTAACTATTATAATAATGCACAGGGTAAGACACATGCCTAAACAGAAAGTGACAATGTTTTTCTGACAAATTAAACTGAATAGCAAAGCAAATGCAGCCAATATTTATTATATGCCAGCATGTATAATAAAAAATAAGAAATATGTTTGTAATAAAAAATAAATAATAAAATTTTATGAATAAATAAACAATATAAACCTTTCAAAAGTTTTGGGTCAAAAAGATTATTCTTCAAGTGTGCTTTAAATTGATCAAAAGTGACAGTAAAGACGTTTAGGTTGCTACAATGTCAAACAAATGATCTTTCTATTCATTTAAAAAAAAAAGTTTACATGTAAATATTAAGCAGCAGAACAGTTTTGAACATTGATAATAACAAGAAATGTTTCTTGAGTACCAAATCAGCATATTAGAATGATTTCTGAAGGATCATGCGACACTGAAGACTGGAGTAATGGCTGCCTAAAAATGTTACTTTGCCATAATAAATAAATTACATATTTAAATAAACAGTTATTTTAAAATGTAATAATAATTCATAATATTGTGGTTTTACTGTATTTTTGATCAATAAATGCAGCATTGGTAGTGTCAAAAACATAAAAGCTGAAAACGGACAGAGTCTAAAAGTCAATGGTACCTTGTTTCTGTTCAGTAAATCTACATGGCTTAATAACAGGGAACATTAAGTCCATAATTTTCTTTCACCGGATGCACGCCTTGTTCTCTTCGCTAATCTTGCTGAGTAATGCTGCATGTATCCCCTTCTTACCAAACCCTAATGCTAATTGCAGCTAGTTTAAATCCATTGTGAAGCTTAAACTCTAAATCAGCTCAATATAATCTCATCATCAAAAGTTGTGACTGGCAGATGACCCAATAACGTAACACTGTTCCACATTCAGACTTGCTTAACCGCATGAATGAGAGAAACAAAGGGCCATCTGGTGGACCTCCCAGCCACTTTGACTGGAATGAACCTCAAAAAAAGGGGTTCTTCCATTTCACGAGTGTTACATAACATCTGTGCTGCTTCAGTGCAGGGTCTTGTGCGCAGCAGGCTTCAGTTTATTTTAACAAGCTCCTGTCTAAGGGCCTTGATTGGCATGACACAATAACAGCAATTAGTAAATCATGTGGGTGGCCTGCAAGAATGAATCAGCTGTGGGGTTTAACTGTTCCTTTAGATGACTGCATTAAGTTGTGTTTTCTAACTCTAATTATTCATGCATGCAGATGGCAGCTAAATAGCAAAAAAAGAGATCTAAATACAACTCACTAAATACAACTTTTTTTACATTTAAATATCAATTAAAGGCACGGTCATACTACACTTTTTGATTCGATTTCCTTTTATGAATATGCAAATTCTGGAGACCGGAATAGTTTCACATTTTGCTGCATTCTAAAGTTCAAGTTTGATGAACTCTGACCTGTGAATTTTCATCACATGAAGATGTGTGACCAATACAAGACTCCTATGTCACGGCTTGACCTCTTACCGGAATTTAAAGAACATTGCCGGTGGATTATGATGTGAGAGGACAACAGAGGATGGACTTTTTCCACTGGAAGAAGTGTTATTATGGATTATGGACTCAAATTTTAAATTTAAAACACTTTTTTTGTTTCTTACAAACACACAGTTTTTGCTTCACAAGACGTTAATTAAAAGTCATGTGGATTATTGTGATGTTTTTATCAGTTTATCTGTTGGAACTCTCATTTTGACGGCACACATTCACTGCAGAGGATCCACTGGTGATCAAGTAATGTACTGCTAAAACTCATCTACATCTTGACCGGAGGGGGAGAACATTTTCAGCAAATGTTTATTTTTAGGTGATCTATTTCTTTAGAAGAGCAGGACAAAACTCAGAGGGCATTCATTAAATTAATCCTCACACATATGGAAACCAAAGAACAAGGAATAATTTTTAACAAGCACAAAAACACATTTTATTTTGATCCTTATCCCGGAACAGACTAAAACAAAGCGGCTCAGCCAGCAGGGTGAGGTAGGTCGCTCTAACCCACCTCAATATTTCAAACAAAGGCTTACCTCTGCAGAGAAACACTTCATCTGAGAGTAGTGGAGGGGAGATGGTCACAGGATCTTACCAACGTCAAAACAAGCTTGATAAGCGTTGAGAGCTTAGTATCAGACCATACAACCACCTGCATACTGAGGACAGAGCCACAAAGCCACCCAACAGCACCAACTTTTGAGTCACCTAAACTTTCCCAGGGTTCAGTGTCAGTGCCTGTACCTTCATACCCGCTCATCACCTCACTCACATGGGCTTGGGTTACACCTGTCTACACATCCTTACAGTCTCAGGTCTTCAACTGCTCTCATAGTCTCATTGTTCTTTGTCTGAGGGCTGTAAGACAAAATTTACTGTATGAATTATTATCATCCTTATTTATTGTACAATTGTCTTTTCTACAACTGTTTTCGTTTGAAAGTGTACAACCCTTTTATAAAATTAGATGAGCAAAATACCTTTCTTACAACAGTCTGGAAACTACAGTAGAGAGAAAGTTTCACATTTCTAAGACAGCCACATGTTAAAAATCTAATTTTAGAGTGACTGAGTTTCTGCTCCACGAGTAAAACCATAGCAGGTGGATGCGTGTAGCTCAATGAGCTCACTAGATGTTTTGTGAATGACTGAAAATCTTGGGCATCTCTCATTACAGTGGTCTTGAACAACCACCTTTTTTGTAAGCCTGAAATCTCAGGAATTGCACTCATGACACGGACAAAGTTTCATCGTGTGCATAAGGCCAAGGCCAATCCTTAGCCTTGAGCGCTAACACACCCACACCCACAATCCCAAATCTTATTTCCTTTCAATGTGGTTGAGTGAGTGGAACATTCCAGACTGCCAGACTAAAAGGTGAGAGAGCACAAGCAGTAAACACACTGTGTCACATGTTCCTGCTCCTTCCTGTCTTACCCTCTCTGTTTTCATTTCGACCCTATCCCGGACCAAGAGGCCAACAGAGAATCATGTCCACAGCGCTTAGCCGAGTGCAGCTGGAGTTTTCTCACTGCTCGCCTGAACAACACCATAATAGACCAGCCAACAGCTTGTCTGTCAGCATAGCTCTGTTTTCCTGAGACCCCTCGCTGTTCGACTGCGGGACCACTGAGAAAAGTCACTCCCTGTGTAAATATGGACTTTAGAGATTTGTAAAAGAAAAAAGCCCTCAGACAGGAAATTCTGAATAACTTGCAATCAACCTTATATCCCCTCTCTCATCCGATTAGCGTTTTTAGCATAGCTTTCCTCCCTTTGAGCACCCGTTTGACCTTCTTGTGTCAGACGTGTATCATGGAAAAAAAAACTGTCAGACTCTAATTTCTCCTGGCTTCCTGTTATTTGGAACATTCCATGAACAAACTTTGACAGTATCAGCGCTACTAATGAGGCTCCGGCACTTGTTTTCCATCTCTTTTAAGTTATTGGTATGCAAAATGCTGACTAATGACTTTCTTTACAGACAACAGCCAATAGGAGGAGCAAAATTGACTGACATTTATGGTAAACGTAACGAGTTCGAGACTACAACGTAGAAAATTAATTCACTACTTTTTGTAAATGAGATGAATGGCAAAACAGTGGCCCCGAGTTACCTGAATTCACCCTATAAATAATTGTTATATTATTCACTATATGCTTATTTTATGTCTGGGACTTGACTGCTCTTTCTTAACTATCTGGTCCAATGCATCCAATTTAAATAAATAAATGTTATATTATATTTGTATAATATAACTGTTCAAAAGTTTGAGGTCAGTAAGATTTTTTTTTTTTAAAGTATACTTTTATTCAGCAAGAATGCATTAAGTTGCAAAAAAAGAATGTTTCAAAAGATTTCCATTTTTCTTTCTTTTCAACAAAGAATCTAAATTTTACACAAAAATATAATGCAGCACAACTGTTTTCAATATAATAGAAACAGCTGTTATTTTAAATTTTAATTAATTAGATATTAAATTTTAAATATATATTTATCTTTACAGTATTTTTTATCCAATAAATGCAGTCTTGGTAAGCATAAGAAACCCCTAACCTGGCAAACTTTGGCACATCAAGTTATTAGTTCCTTATTAAAAAAGCTTATTCTATTAATTCCAGTTTAACAACTTTTAAAAGCAACTATGCTTACAGGTTGATTGATAAAAAATGTTTCTCTGTCATCTGAGACTAGGTTTAAAGTAAGATGTTTTGGCTGGAATACATAGCTCTGCAGAGCAGTTCTGTGTCTCTGTTATGCAATCCCATGTGCCTCTCTCAGATGTGCTTTTGGTCAGTGTAATGGAAAGTTTGAGATCCTTTATCACAATTGTGGTCTTCAGTAAATAAGTGATTAACACCAAGTTCAACAATTGGCCCTCTAAGAGAACTGTAGTACAGTAAATTGCTTTGTATAAAAAGCATCCAGTGAATACCAACAACCTCAATGGTGCTTGTTGTTACTAATAAAAAGAAATGCTTCATAAGATGTTAGCTGGAAACCCACATGCTGGATGATAAGATTGTTATTATTATGTCCTGCAGCTCCCATTTTTTAACTTGAAAACTGTTTTCTAGCAACTGTCTCCAAGAATATGGTGCGCACATCAGAGAAACTTTCAGGACTGAACCCCAAGAGCAAAATGGTGCTACTGATTACTCTGCTTAATGTGGGTAGTTTAAGCCACACCAAAATATAGAATGCTGAATAAAAACATTTATGTTTGGTGGAAATCTAATCTGTTTCTGCCTAAATGTCTGTTATGAACTGCGGTTCTCCATGCCACTTTCACTGCAGACATGCAAGGTTTAACATATCTCATTAGCAAAGCCTTCCATCTGAACCGCTGCTGTACTGTGGTGTGCTGCTGAGAGGCTACATCATATGTTTTGTGTAGAAGGCAAGCTATCGCTCTTTTGAGCTTTCAACCTCCCATTGGGTATTTTAGGTTCTCTAACCAGAATCTGTTTAACCCCAGCCACAGAGTCTTTCTCCATCATGATCATACTGATGTCTTTAACAATGCAGGCAGTAAGTGAATGAGAAAACACGTGTTCACCAAAAATCTTGAAGGTTTCACTGAAACAGCCTTAATCCTATTGGCAGACAAAGTTTAAGAAAACAGTGGGTGCAGACAGATGCAATCTGACCTTTTCTGTCTGGCCACGTGCCTCTGTCACTGCTCTGGATTAAGTTACTCAAGGGAAATCTGCTATACCTGGTCACTTCCTCATAAACCTAATAGCTTTACACAGATTTATATTCCATAATAAAGGAATATATCACCCAAAATTGAAACTTCTGTCATCACTTACTCATTCTCACTTTGTTTCCAAAACTTTATGAATTTCTATGTGTGTGTGCGTGTGTGTGTGTAAATATGCTATTTATATTTAGCATTTTTATGCTAAAAACTTATATTTATACCATTTATATTTATATTTAAATAAATTGTATTACTTGATGAATTGTCAATGTATGGAACCAGAAAATTTTGGGGCAAAAAAAATAGGCATGAATAATTAAATGAGACACACAAATATCACTTAAACAATTAAATATTCCCTTAAACAATGGTATGAAAATGTTTAAATTCAATGCATACATGCCTTGAAAAATTGCAATGTTTTTTCCTGCTTGTGAAAAAAAAAGATGATTCATCTGCAAATACTCATAGATATGAGAAGTAACAAGTGAGACGTTTGCCAGGAAGACCATTAGTCAGTGTGCAATCATGTGTTCAAGTGGAAAGAGAACCTGCCAACACCATGTCTTGTCATACTTATTGATGATAACGAGGGCTGGTTCACTGACTCCAAGCTGCAACAGACTACAGATCTTGACCTTTTATGTCGACTCAAAGCCAGGCCTTAGGAAACAACTCAACATAACCCAACAAATCAATGTCAAAATATCTCTTCTTCTTTTTTCTTTCTTTTTTTTTCACAAAACATTTAGTTCCCTATATTCACCGAAGGCAATGATCAAGGGCATAGAAAAGTGCTCTGGCCTCTCAGGCACTGAATTTCCTTAAATGGCAGACACTGACAATAAATCACTAAAAGACCTCTCTTTACATCTGTTCTGTCAAACATCAGAGAGGCCTTGAGGGCGCTGTCTTCATGTGTTCTGTGATGCGCCCTGCAGGGTCGAGTACTCCTGGCATGTGGTAGTAAAATTAATCATTAAGCCGGTGAAAATGGCCATGAAAATACCTAACGGCACACCACACGGGTTCATACCTGAGTCATTCTCCCCCCTATAGTGATTTGCATGAGCCTCTCACCTGCAGTCCTCCATCTGCGCTCTGTTTGGACGCTTAAATAGCTTCAAATCTTTTTACACTTTAAGAATAGTAGGTAATATTTTTCAATTTCAAACACTTTATTTATCCCCTAGGGGCAATTCACAAGGTCACGTGGAGTAACATAAACAATATACAAGAACATCACATTGCAATGTACATATTAAATATAATCTGCTTTAGGCAGAAAAAAAAATTCCATGTAAACTGCTCTCATAATGTTTTGCTTGCTTGCTGTTACATGCAGAATTTGCATATAACACAAGGAGTCAGACATCGCAGTTGATCACAACAGAGCTAAACATAAACACCTTACTGTAAAAATGTTACCTCAACAACTTCAACTACTATATGCTGGCAGCTGGTAGCAGTATTGCAGGTTTATGCAAAAGGCATGCAATGTGACTTCCTATACGTCCTGAAGCGCCAAAACATTTAAAGATTAAAGCAAACAAGCCTTGAAGGCATGGCTTCACTTGCTCATTAAAACCACTGAAACCTCAAAGCCGACTTGTCCACACTGGCAGTGATGGTGATGATGATGATGATGATGACTAATGTATTTACATGGTTCTTTCTGACATGGCAAGTTATCCAATCACTGAACAGAAACATTGACCTGTGTGATGTACCAGGGCACCAGTGAGTTTCTCTGCCTGATTTAAAGCCAAGTGAGAGCTGGTGGTCCTTCAAGCTTGACTTATTGCTTAATTCTGGTGGACTCCACTAATTCAAAAAGGAAATAGTTGAACGGCAAAGATAAATGCTCACGGTTAGGGGTCAGTGGTTAAAGTATTTTGATGAGAAATGAACATTCAAAACACAAGAAGCGATGTAAGTCCAAGTTCAATGGGTTTCAATGGGTGAACAGTAGCCTTTTGATCTCCATGGTTCCCCTTTGTTTTAATCCAGGATGGTAGTAACCTAAAACATTTTGTGAATAATATTGCTTTTCATACAGTTAATTCTAACTTTTATGCTGTCCTTTGTTATTTTCCTGATATATTTCCAACATGACTTCATTATTATTCATTTGTAAATTCATTTTTGTGTGAAGACTCTGACACATACATTATTGACAGCATCAAAACTCTAAGCAAGGTTTACAGAATACTGAAGTCATGGAATAGGATGACTATTTAATCAATGAGGTAATTAAATATGTTCAGTGCAATGACATTTATTGAACACTTTTACCTAATTTGACATTTTAAGTTTTGTAAGATTATCACTCTTCTGTATGATTTCTGGTGTGATAATAATAAGAAAAAAAACAGATTTTTTTTTTGAGCACCAAATCAGCTTATTAGAACGATTTATGAAGGATCATGTGACTCTGAAGACTGGAGTAATAGCTGCTAAAAATTCAGCTTTGTCATCACAGGAATAAATTACATTTTAAAATGTATTACAATAGAAAACACTTATTTTATATTGTAATAATTTTGCACAACAATACTTTTTTTCAATACTGCTTTGGTGAGCATAAGAGACTTCTTTCAAAAAGACAAAAATCTTACTGACATTAAACCTTTGAACGATAGTGTAAATTTATTGTACATGCCTCAGCATACAAAAATGTAAGCATGAAGTATGAATACCAGTGAATACTATTGAGATCAGCCTGATTTTTCTTTATCATTTTAACAGAACCATGAATACTATCACATGTGCAGTATTAACAAAAAAGACTTGGCATACTGGAGGCATGTGGTCAGTAGTACGCATGGTATCCAGATGAGAGCATTTCTGTGAAATAGTGAGGGGGTCGGGCTTAAGGTTTCATAACCATCATCCACCCCACCTGACTTGCAATGTTCCCTTTCACTGATTTTTCCAGCACACTCTCTGACCTCCGTCCAGAGCAGCTGGAAGTTGACTCACCTGCAGTCGAGGGAGGCAGATATTGGAAGACAGGTGGGAGGGAGGGGATTCCCAGCAACCTTACAGCGATACAAAACACTGACGACAAAGCCATTGTCTAACTCACAAAGTAAAATCACCTTTAGACAAGGACGAACACAGACGGCAGACATTCCTGACATTCCTAGCCATGCCAGTAGATACTCTTTCAGTGTCCAAACCCCATATTATTTTTCTTGTCTTGGCCTTTTCCCTCTAAACACACTCATGTATCTTCTGGGATATCTATTTTGTGTTTGTTCACACTGCTGACTTTTTCATCTGCCCATTTGTAAGCAAAGAGCACATAACAATAGAAGCTCTCATTTGCAAAGACACATGTGGACTACATGTGCAGCTTGTGCATCTCAGCTACTCTCCAGGCTCTAATCACTTCCTAAACAAGCTCAAACAGAAATCTGGCTGATAATGTTATCTAAATATTAGTCTTCTCCTAAACAGACTGCGCTCTTCACATCAGCTGTAAAATAAGACGCTTACTGTAATTACTGCTGCCTCGGTTTTCGAAAAGAAGGCTAGAAAGACAAAAACAATAACCATGATTCTACAAGAATAGTTCACTCAGAAATAAAAAAAAATGCATCATTACTCACTATGTTGTTCCAAACCTATATGCTCTTACTTTTGCCAGCAATTTTTATTTATTTATTTTTTGAAATAAACAGAAAATTGTTGAAGAATGTATGCAACCCTCTTTTCCAGACAAAATAAATAAATAAAATAAAAGTATCATAAAAATATTCCATATAAGTCATTAACTATCCTCGTTATTCACTGAACATTGAATGTGCAAACTATTGTACCAACTTCAGAAAATTTGAATGAAAATGCAAGTCATATCAGTTACTTTTATTATGTTTTATTGGCCATTTCGGAGATTGACGGCAAAGTTAAGGCCTCTTCACACCAACACAAATTTTCTGCATAAAAATTATGTCTGATTTTCTAATGCAATTATTCTGTTCAGATCACTGTGTATATAAAAAAACTAAACAAAACAAAAAAACAGAACAGAACAGAGGGTCTGAATAAAAAGTGCAAAATCACAGAAATACCTCTGTTACCTTGGTACACAAAGTGCAGTGCAGCTTTTCGTTTCTGACACCTGCTTATCACAGAGAAGAAAGTAAAACAGTATTTACATCTATTAAAACAGCCACCAAGTCGCAATTTTTTATGACCAACAGTACAAATCTTAATAAAGCTTAACTTTTCTTATAGCATTAGGATGGAAACGAGATTAGAACTCCTCTCTGTAATGAAATTCTGTAGCACTGACAACATGTGAATGTTTGTGAACTGCGGTTCATTCAAATGAAAACGTTTATCGCATAAAATTTCACACCAAACTTTTGTCTTGTAAACAGGCCTTTACCAAAAAGTGACATTGTATCTACATTCACCAAAAGAACGTACTGTCCATTCCACATAAAAAATGTAAAAAACCCCCCCCAAAAAAACAGGATCATAACTTTGGAATGACGTGTTTTCATTTTTGTGTGAACTGTTCTTTTAAATAGCACAGCAACATTTGTTAAGACTATAATATTTCCTGTGAGATTTCTGAAATCAGCTTTGAATGTCTTGACTGTGTAACACATTTCCCACATAGCCAGTGTACTTATCTACTTTGGGTGTGAGTGGCAGGTTCAATGGAATTATGTGTACATGGCTGCCAGACAAACAATACTTAGTCACCAGGGCTTATAAACTTCACAGCAGTTAGCACAATAGTATAGCATGACATTTTCTAGGCTTAGTCCCTCAGTGAGCAAGCCCAAGACATCAATTATTGAAAATAAAGCCTCAGATAACTGGTCTGAACTTACTGCTGTTACTTGTCTCTCCGTTGTCATGATAACAGTGATGAAACTCTGCTTACATCTTGATTTTGAGGGGTTATTTGGACTGCACAAAATAAACGGAGCACAGCACGTCATTAAAAAGTTCTGTCCCTCACATACATTTACCTGCACAGACTGAATACAAACAGAAACACAGACTCGATACAAAAAACTGCTGCTGTACTAAATGAATATAACACTGATTACGTAATCTGTGAGGTGTAATTATCAACCAAATTTACTTAATGTTTTAACCAAAGTGTGCCAGTTTTTTAACAGTTTTTATGCACTGAGGATTGCATGCTTCCTCTCAGAAAATCACTGCAATTAGCAAACAAATTGTTCAATGTAGATGTGTCTTTTCAGTAAATGATTTACAAAACTGATCTGAAAGACTTGAACAGTAACGATTCGGATTGAACAATTAATTCAATGCGAGCGGTTCTCGAGTCAGCAACTCACTGATTGAACTGAGAGGCGATTCATTGGACCAGACACAGAGCGAAGTAATACATTACTTTTATAGCAGAAAAGTTGGTTTTAATAAACAGAACTTTATTAAAATGTGCAAAAACTTTTAAGATACAATCAAATGTAATATTTTTGATTTGCTTGATAGCTTTGTTTCATCAAAGACCATGTGATTATGTTATGCCTATCATGTCAATCCTACAGAGAATTGGAAAGTCCAAAATTACCTGATGGATGCTTGAAATCAATTTGTGGAAATGAGTCGGACTTCCTATCTCACTTGCATACCTGGGGTTGGTTGACGATGACGTCATCACAGAGAAAAATGCAAATCAGTAAAAACACTCCTAAAAATCTTCTTAATAAACTAAATAAAATATACATCAGGAAACGGAAGAAATTTAATTGAAAAGAAATGCATTTTATCCATGTAAAGCACTAAAGAGAATTGCATTATATTGTCTGACCAAGTCCTCACTAACAGAAAATTTTGTTTCAGCCAAGGCCTTCCTTCTTTTTGCCTTCTTTAATTGAGAATTTAGGATATTTTACCACTAATAAGTACTAGAGCTTTTCTTCTGCAAAGTAGAGAGGCAAAAATAGGAAACAGGTGATTTAGCGGATCCATGACTGATCATTGAGAGGACAAAGTGAGCAGATCTTGAAGGATGACCCTGTTAAGTCAACGGCAAACAGGAAAAGAACCAGGAACAAGACCGCTATTCCTCCCATAATATGCTCAGATGGTGCACATATGTATGTGTTGCGCTTCTTGATAAAGTGTCCAACCAACATAAGGCTTTGGAACCGTCCAGAGTATTTTATTGCCAAGTGACAAAATCTAAGTGAAAATTACAGATGTTAGAAACCAAAGAGGAAATTGTTACTACGTGCAGGAATTTAATACAATGGAATTTTATTGTAGAAAGTTATTAGGTGTTTGCATAAAACAGGACACTCTGCAGGCTCCTTGGCTTGAGTATAAACGATTACATCTAGTGTTTTTAAATATTTTATAAGTCAGTGATTGCCATAGCAAATTTCCTAATAATCATATAAATTGAAAACAAAATGTCCGGCTTCATGCAATCGTGGGCATCCATTATGATTACATCATAGTACTTCAACACTGTGATTTGTTTTTACTTTAGCTCTTAGTTGATGCTGAACAGAGGATTTTTCAAGGAACAGTCCCCCTGTTATGATATACCACAGGCTTTTCAGAGAATTTATCCTATTTTATTGTTACATAGAAAATATTTCTATCTAGATGTAAAATAAAAACAAAATTAGCATTTAAATAAAGTTATGTTACTTAGTTTTAGATTGTAAAATTTGTTGTACTTATTGTGTAAAAAAGTGCATTTGTTTTACAAGAAACAAACAAACAAATTCACACTATGATTTTTTTGTTGAGGGTGTTGTTGTTGTGCATTTATTTTTTTAATTTCTTGTTTTGAACTACATTTTATTCATTGCCATGATCAAACCCATTCCAGACTTGCTCAAACAAATTGACATGTATTTAGGTGTCAAAGTTTGTAAGTGAAGCACAGACCTTGACTGCTTTTGTGCTTGGAAACCCAAGCAAATATGACCCTCTGTGACTCCACGCACTGCCGGAGAGAAGGAAAGGACCCCTTGTCCGTTTATGACTCCATTAAGAGTCTTGGAGAATGTCCAGATTTCCATATAAAGTGATAATTCCCCTGCGGGCAAGAAAATGAAACTTATTTGTGGCTAAAGAGATGTTTCACGGAATGGTCTCAATTTGTTACAGCAGTGGCAAGTCTGCGATTATAGTCAGGATAGACAATGGGATTATGTAACCTAAAAATCCTGCCAGCCAATCATGCTGACTGTTTTAAGGTTCTGGCTCAAGAAAATAAAAGATGAGAAGATCAAAAGCTTCCAAACAAGCATTACATTTTAAGGGTTTTATAACAGGCAACTTAAAGTGTTCAAAAGCAGTAAATATCCACAAAAACTTCATGTATAATGAGCAACATGTCCAATATGTCAGCTGTCTCCTGTGGTCTCCTTATATCAGGACAGCCTTTTTGAAATTTCCTGTTTGTTTTTCTTGGGAAGTGAGTCAGGAGAAATATTAGAGACCAGTTAGACAAAAGATCATATGCTGGTTGTTTTATCGCTTGGCAACAAAACATTTGCAATAGTTTGACCACTACAAACAATAGTTGAAAAAGACAGAACCATATCTGGACCTCACTCTTCCTTACGCGGTTTTCACTGCTAATCTAGGCTCTGTTAAGGTTTTATCATGACGTTCTGCATTATGTCAAATCATGTTTATATAATAATCACTTAGCAATTTTGTAATATTTGCTGCTGTATCTCACTGCACTGTGGGAGTTTCATATTCATACTTGCACCCACGACCGTTCTAATAGCAGAGCGTCTGTGTAAAGCATTATCCATTGTACCAAAAATATCCAGACGGCTACATTAAAAATCCATTCTTAAACAATTTAATCTCATAAATAAATGAAGTGATAAAATGTGGCCCACATGTAATTCTACAAATTACCAAAAGTCACTGATGCACAACTGAAAATGAGATGAAATGCAGCAAAGTGAATACAGACGTTTTATTTGTGATGAGCGTGATAATGGGTCCTTGGGTACACAGTGTGACTGGAGGCATGAAGACATGGAAAAAAGCCAAGATTATGTGCTTGGCAAGGTCAGATTACAGGCAACAGAAATAATAGCCTCGGTCAAGAATTACTACAGTCGTAAAAAAGACTAATTTATTACAGCTTTGTGTTCTTAAACGAGATGCATTCCTCTGATGGGTCTCCTAGCAAAGTCAAAGAAATGCTAAAGATGAACACTTCTGAGATGGCACCGAGGGCCCACTTGATACAGCCTAGTCTGGGCCTCAGCATATTCACTAGAATAGGGATTTCAAATGCCATGGACCCCCAGAAATAAGATGATCCCCTTTCTAGGGACCACTTCTTTTCTTCTTTAGATATTATCATTAATAAATGCATCATAGTACTAGAAAAAAAAAAGTGTAAAAATATTATCTTGAACATATTTACTATCTATCTATCTATCTATCTATAAAATTATTGTTGTCAATAAAATAAAATAACTGTGATTAACCTCAAGATTTATTAATTTATTTGTGCACTTTTTTGTTTTATTATACATTTTATATTAATTTATTTTTATGTATTTACAGTCCTCATACACTGTATACACGTATTTGCATTGTTTTGATCATTCTCTGTAGATCCCACCTTCTCACACGCCACGACTGGTCGATTATGTATGATGCCAGCACGCTATTAGTCAAAATACTTTTCTTAGTCATTACCTTCAGCAATGAAAAAAATATCGGAAAACAAAGCCAACACCTGAACATTTTAGGCAATTTAGAAATTCCGGCCAGGACATGTCTGGGAATAAGCGGACGTATGGTCACCCTACCACAACATTCATGACTGGTTAGTTGTCTATACTCAATAGAGAACATTGTGATACACACTGAACCTGCATTTTGTGCTCATTATGCTCTGTACCGTGACTTGAAACAATAGGTTAAGAGTGTTTTTTCTGCAATTTCTGAGATATGTGGATGGTCATCTGCTTTCTGCAAAGCATTTTGAAAGCAGTAGACATGTTTGTTTTCTGCACAATACATCAATTAAGTGAATGAAAACAAGATCCAGCTGAGTGCACCACTGATGAGAGACTAAACAAAGCCTGCCAATGACATCCACTGGGAATGGACTATTAGACCCAAAATGCGTGAATGCATTTATGTGCCACAATGTGATGTATTAGAAAAAGCTGCAAAAAGCTAGCTTGACTATGACACCAAAGCAAAAAAAAAAAAAAAAACATGAAAGGGGATTTTTGCATAATTCCTAGCACATTTAGTCTCTCCAAGGATGTCCTTGAAAATTCTGCACACAATTCTACATTCTGTGGCGTATGAGTAATTAGTAATTTAGCATTCATAAGACAAACAATTTTCAAATCCCCCCGTGGGTGAATTACACATCTCATAATTGGAAACTGAATGTTATTGATTAAAAGTATGTGCCACCTCTTTCACATTTCTGGAACACACATACAAGTTTTGCAAAAGTCATATATGATGAAATGAAGACTCCACAGGACTTGTAACTGGGTGAAACTTTATACAGTGACTTATACAAAGGACAAAAAATATGAATGTCATAGAATAATATAAAAATAGCAAATTAAGAAAATAAATCTGAATTCAAAGAATAAGATGCACAAAAAAGTAATAAAAAAACTGTTCAAAATCCCAAATGGAGCCACCTTCCATCAAATTATATCCTAATTTAATTCAGAAAAATGTAATTTTAATTATTTGATGCTTATTAATATGACCTTGTTGACACCACAGCAACTAATGCAGTAAGGTGTGACTTGACCTGAATATCAAGGAATGCGTGAATGGATGTATGGCCTCCTAAAGAATTCCAGTGGAGTAAATGATCTCAAGAGTCATTAACAAGGGTCATAGGAGCAACATGACTTGCTGTCAGTGAAAACTTTTTGGTGGCACTCATTGAGAAATCCGCTTTTCTAATGAACTTTAGTATTCTCCATTTGCTGCAGACAAAACCATTGCATCCTTGGTTGCAACTGTATATACAAAAGCAACACTCAAACATGCTGTCTTTCATAGAATACAGATGGTAAGCATGAGAACACAGCGTGCTGAGTTTATTCACTCAGACGAAGACCTATTTTTGGATTAAATCTTCAGGAAGACCCCTAATGGACAGGCACAATGCTCCAGCTGTGCTCTCACTCTCAAAGGGTGGGACCACTTTTTTCATCAAAATGTCTTTAATAAAGCTGATGAAAGCTTGGCTGCCCCAAGAATCAACATGTTGAAGGATGCATGCCTTTGGGGGGGGAAATGCTATATCCTTGGTGAAGACCTGAATATATTCACCGCAACTGTTGTTTTTTCTGTTGTTGTGTAGACGATGCTCATCGTCCAAAAAAACAACAGTTTGATCTAAACCTGTCGTGACAGCGCATGTGCTTTAAAAATGTTTTCTCACGCATTATTCATTACACCCCTTCCCACAGCTCATCGTTTCCTCACAGACACAGTAGGAAGGATAAAAGAAAAAGACAAGTGAATTTTTTTCACTTGAAAAAAGAAGGCAAGTGAAACAACACTACTCAGCATGGGAGTGTTATTCTTCAGAATCTTTTATCTTATTTAAGCTGGGCAAATGTTCAGAAACTGAGTTTTATGGGTGAGTCTCATGTGTATGTACATATTTAATGTTTAAAATCTGAATAATGCTTTGACAAGAAATAATTCATCATTAATTAATTTATTAATTTATTTATCTACATATATTAGCCATACAGGTAGCACTATATTTTACAGTACGTGTATTTCCCTGGTACATACATGGCAAATATCTTGTACCTACAGGCAAGTGAGTGGTGACACAAGGTACTTACCTGAAGTGTATGTACATGGTAACAAATAAGAAACACGGCTGTACTTAACAGTCATACATGCATGGTAATTATTTTGTACATACAGACAAGTGTGGGTACTTACAGGTAGTGCCCGTACATGGTAACTAATTAGATACTTTA
>NW_015642819.1:679325-684858 GCF_001515625.1 Sinocyclocheilus rhinocerous
ATAACTGTACATACTAATGATATGTACATGGTAAATGTGTAGCACCAACGGAAAAATGTGGTATTATGTGGTAACATAAGACACATACTGTACTTGGTATACACGTGGTAAATATGTAGTACTTACCAACAAGTATGAGTAATAACGGTCACTAACAGGTAGTGTCAGTATATGGTTAATAATAAGACATTACTATACTTACTAATGGTCTATACATGGTAAAGTTTAACAAAGTTTGAAGAACTGGTAATTCCTGTGTAATGTTTATGTAAAATGGTGCACTTTATTTTACAGTCCTATTTCCATATACTTCCTATGTACGTTCTGGTGTATGTACCTATTAGTTAATGTACAGAATAAGTTATGCGGTACTCAAGTTGGGGGGTATAAACATGGACCAAGGTACTTATTGAGTAATTGATGGTAAGTGCCATTGCCTTATCTTTAGCGACACAGATTCTCTTAACTAATTGGTCCAATAGGGATTTTTGATGACGTACATTCCTAATAATTATGTGTGTAGACAGATTTTATTTTGGAATTATACAGTAGCTTCCAGAATCATATTTGCACTTGCAACTCCTGATTGTCATGTGTCTAAATCCCTATTTAAAAGGACTGTGCCTGCTGAGTATTAACACTATGTAGTGCTGCACAGTTACTGCCGTGTTCCCAACCAACTTCCAAAGTTCCAAACAGCAATTTAGCATTAACAGTCCTACTCAAGCAATTGAAAAATAGTCCTCTTTTTATTAGGTAAGGTTAGGACTTACCAAGTGTACCATATATACCAAGTACAGTATGTGTCTTGTTTGTTACCACATAATACCACATTTTTCCGTTGGTGCTACACATTTACCATGTACATACACTTCAGGTAAGTACCTTGTGTTACCACTCATTTGCCTGTATAGGTACAAGATATTTGCCATGTATGTACCAGGGAAGTACACGTACTGTAAAATATATTGCTACCGAAATGTTTTTGTGCACCATTACGTAATGAGAGATTTCCACCAAAATGCATGCAAGTGTGGGAATTATGGGATTTATAGCGGGTTGTTTAAAACCGTAAAAAAAGAGGACAACAGCACCCAAAAGTTGAGGAATGCTCGAAGTTATGCAAATGTAAAGTGAAAACGCTGGTGGCAGCCAATCGCTGTGAGCTTTAGGTGGTGACATCTGTCATGAGCTGTTTAAAATCTGCTGATTGTGCTGGAGTTTCTGCTGGATTTACTGCATAAATCATGTTGCTTACATGTGATCATATATCATTCATATTTCAATGGCAATTACTGTTACCGGACTGGCTGGGATAACAAAGGTATATCAAACTCCCAGCATATCTTTTGGGCATACAAAAATAATTACAGTAATTTTTATATTATAGAGTTATATTATATTATATTATTTGGGACAATGTATAACAGCAAAAGATGATCATATTATTTGTAAGAAAACAAAAAATTTAATATTTTTATATATCAAATGGCCAATATCCATTAAAAGCTATATAACAATTTCCCTTCATTTTCACAGTTGCCAGTGTTCTTATCTCATGACCTTGCCGTGGTCTCCAGGATGTCTCTGTTATGTCAGGTATCTCACAATATTAGAGCTTCAAGTCACAGTAACCCTTAGCAATAGCATAAATACTCCCACGGTTTGCCAAATGACATGTCAACAAAGTCCGATAAATAAAACAAATTTCTTCCATTACATGTAGTGTGTAGCCAGAAAACAATGGAAGTATTGACAGAGCAAGGATATCACAAAACAAAGGTCACCCTAATCAAAAGCTGCAGAGTCTAAAAATGCTGTTGATACTATGGTGGAGAGTAATGCCGGAAAAAAAACTTTCTGGGAAGCCAGATCTTTCAGTATTACTTTTTCAAAGCTAAAGATATATTCAAACTGTCTACACATTATCAATGACTTGGCTTTAGTAGTTATAGGTTACTGGAAAAAGTTATTGCCTTACAAGAGGCCATACAGTATTGTGTTTCCAAAATCATCTTACTAACATTAAGAAAAATGTCTCATTAATGTCACTAAAATATCCCATTTTACGTTACTGTCTTTCCATTTCTTGAAAAATATAGTGTTGTTCCATTTCTTTACGGTCAGCCTCTATGCTCTAAATGACTTTGCGATTTTTATTAAGCGATGCCAATGAACCTAAAAGGATCCCAAATGCCACATCTTTTAGCAACTATATATTCAAGCACTGAGAAATAAATGCTGGGTATACAACTAAAATGTTATGGAAAAACAACAATGTAAGCACGTTTCTTTAAAGATACAATTATTAGAGGGCATGGATTCTGTGCACTTAGTCATCAAGCACACAAACATATTTAATAAATTAGCAGCTCAAACTTAGCAGCATAACAGACCCCTTTCACCCCCTGCCACAACCTGTTTGCACTTCTCCCCTCAGGCAGACACTACAGATCTCTATGCACTAGAACATCTAGACATAAAAACAGTTTTCCCCCCATGCCATCTCCATCTTAAACAGCTAACACAGAAATGATTACCTGTTTTCTGTAATTCATTTCTCCATTTTGAGCAATTGCCTGTCTTTCAATAATTATGTAAATACATATTTTTATTTATACAACTGTACAGTAAATAATGCACAAATATGTACATAAATCTTCTGTTCCAAATTTTACCACATTATTATTATTATTTATTTATTTTTTCTTTAGTCTTACTTATTTAATTGTTCTTTCTGTTCTCATGTCAGATATATATATATATATATATATATATATATATATACTGTATATGTACCAAGAGCTCAAACAAACAAATAAATTCCTTGTGTGTTTGCACACACTTGGCGAATAAAGCTAATTCTGATTCTGATATCCTGAAAAACAGAAGAATACAGTACAAGTGTGTACCTGAGTAAATTATATCCATGAGTATGATTACCTATAGAACAAGGTTGACACCCCTTTACACCAAGTCTATGCGAGAATATTTCTGGCTAATTGCATGTTTGTTGATGCGCAATGGCTGAGCTTTGGGATGTCAAGCACGTCTGGGCCAGTTCTTTCAGACAACACTTAGAAGGATAGCACAGTCCTGAGTAAGTATTACAGAAGTGATGCTAAAGTACCATCCCATTGACACAACTAGCTTCCAAACTACCACTTTTGAAACGTCCCATCGGCTAAGTGAAACAAGATAAATAAAAGTGATGTTCCGTCTGCTTGGAATGACTCAGTGTGTGTGTAAATGTCTCCTGGGATATTTTCCTATAGTATAGTATGTCGGGAATGTGGGCATGGCAGGTGAACTTCCAATATTTCCTAATAGGGGTTGTGCAGTCGTGTTTATTAGAGTTGGTACTTTGGGATTGGAGTGTTTGTGTATGTGTATGTGTAGGTGGAATGTTCATTGGTATATCGAGAGGAAATGGCTTAACATTCTTTTTGATTCATGTCAAGAAGTCATCATCACAAATGTAAATAATTTATTTTAACAATAGTACGGTTAAAATAATAGACACTGGAGAGAACGTCTCGGTTACGTATGTAACCCTCGTTCCCTGAAGGAGGGAACGGAGACGTCACGTCGGATGACCGACGAATTGGGATCTCGCTTAGAGGGACCAATCTACTTCGAGTGTAAACTAAACGAGCCAATGCACATTGGCATGCGATTATTGCATCCAGCTGCTGCTGATCACAGCGTGAGTATAAGTAGGCAGCAGATGCAACGCATATTCAGGTTTTCGCTGAGGAGCCAAGCCGGTGACCCGGCCGCTCAGCGGTGGTACAGGAACTGTGGCGACGGGACATGACGTCTCCGTTCCCTCCTTCAGGGAACGAGGGTTACATACGTAACCGAGACGTTCCCTTTCAGTCGGTCACTCTCGACGTCACGTCGGATGACCGACGAATTGGGATCTCGCATAGAGGGACCAATCTACTTCGAGTGTAAACTAAACGAGCCAATGCACATTGGCATGCGATAATTGCATCCAGTAAGCGAGATCCCAATTCGTCGGTCATCCGACGTGACGTCGAGAGTGACCGACTGAAAGGGAACTAATATTTTAGTAAACCACAGTATATACAGTAGTGTATTTCTTTTGGTTATGTTCTGTTCTACAAATAATAAAAGGAAACACAGGAGAGTTTATGACATTCATTTTGAATTAATGAAGAATTAAAGGAAATGTAGCCCTGCTGCACAGATCCCGTTGAATTACATTATTAAAATTCATTTAAAAAAATTTATGAAATGATTACCATTTTATTATAAAATAAATATTTTTTGAATTATTAAATACATTAGAATTTTTTTTAAAATTTGAATGACTATATTTATTGGATTTATTTGAACAATTCATGAATTCTAAGTTGATGCGTTGACAGATTGATGTGGGTTAAAGGCTTTTAGAACATACTTTATGCTTCTGTCTGGTTTGATGGAGTTTGATGGTGATGGCTGTCTATGTCAGTAAACACATCACTGATGCCGTGTGTCTGCTTTAATAGTGATAAGATCATTGACAACAGTAGCATAGTAGCATAATGACGGCATGTGGACTCCTGCCGCCTGGGTCAACAAGGCCGCCGCGCTCCTGTAGAAATTGTACAGATGTTTCCACTTCTGCGATAAGCAACTCACAGATGAGAATTAATCAGTTAGCCAGTGTACAATGATGTCAAGTCCATTTTTAAGTTACAAGAGGAAAAATTCGGTCTTGCTCTGAGCAAGACTGAATTTTAACTGCATCCTGAGAACAGACTACGACACCACTGAGGTTAATAAATGTCTGGTTATGAAATTACCAAGATGATGCAATTCGATTTTCTTAAACATATAATTTTCTCTACAAAAAATGTAGAAGTAATGTAGAAGTTACAAGGCTGCATTTATTTGATCAAAATACAGCAAAAACAGTAATATTGTGAAATATGATTAAAACTGAAAATAACTCTTTTTAATTTTACTATATTTTAAAATGTAGTTTATTGATTTTCAGATATTACTCCAGTCTTCAGTGTCACATGATCCTTCAGAAATAATTTTAATATGCTGATTTGGTGCTCAAATGTTATTAATTATTATTGGTATTCAATTATTGATATGATTCTTATTATTATCAAAGTTGAAAAACTTTTTTTTTTTCTGATCGATAATATTTGGAAATTGCAATAAATTTTTTTCCAAGATTATTTGATTAATAGAAAGTTCTAAATCTACCGTAACATTATAAATGTCTGTACTGTCACTTTTGATCAGGTTAATTTCATTCAAAAGTTAATTCAATTTAATTATTTGCAGAAAGGCAACATTAAAGGGGTCATATGATGCGATTTAAATTTTTCCTTTCTCTTTGGAGTGTTACAAGCTCTTGGTGCATAAAGAAGATCTGTAACGTTGCAAAGACTAAAGTCTCAAATCCAAAGAGATATTCTTTATAAAAGTTAAGAGTCAACCACGCCTGCCTAAAACGGCTCGTTCTAACACGCCCCCACATACCTACATCACGATCTGGGAAGATTTG
>NW_015642819.1:686098-715451 GCF_001515625.1 Sinocyclocheilus rhinocerous
TAGAGTAGACTACAATGCCGGCTGTTCTGACTCACGGACTGTAAGTACGTTTTTTATATATAAAGAGTTTTTATATTTTATATTTTTAAAGCAAGTTTTTTTTTTTTACAATATACCTTCATGCTATTCTGTTTGAGCATATGCAAATCAGAGGTGCCAGTTAAGCTACTGTGCAATTAACAATGAAGACAGTTATGTCACACAATGTTCCCTACATCGAAGAACCTGATGTTCAGACTGGCCAAATATGGTGTGAATCTTCAGGAGTGGAATGAAGTAGCAAAATAATTCAGAACACTGTTTCTTTTTTACCACTAACTAAACTCAGGAATGCAAATTACATTGTGCATGGAAACACATTAAAAGGAAGCTTGCACACCATGACCTTCTGCTAGAAAGATGACAGAACGGACTCAGAAAACGTTCTCTGACATTGAAAGATATTTATCAACTTGCACAATACGGGAACCTGTGGAAACAGATCTCCTTTCATCTGTGAGATCTGCTGGCCATGATCCTGGCATGCTGACTCAGTGTCTCAGGTCTAATGGCTCTACTCTGATATTACAGGTAAAGAGTGGATTACTGAAACAGCTGCACAGGTGGTCACAGTCCGTTGTAATCCTACATCTGAAATGGTCCAGCTGTTTTGTTCTAATTCAAGGCCAGTTTAAGGATGAATTGCTACATTCAGGTTCAAAATAGTCATACAATAAGTCCATGACAAAATATGCAGACCAAATCTGCCTCTTTGGTTACTTAATGATCCTGTGTGGCCTGTGACCTCTGGTTAGAGATGAATTCAGATGAACATGCCATTCTGCTGGTACTCTGAATGATTTGCCACAGACTTCAGATATCTGAGATTTCGAGAAGCCTTATATACACTAAAATTATGAGATACACTCTTTGGTTACATTAAGATTTTTTTTTTTATTATTTAATGGCACATCTTTTCTGAATATTTAAGAATGTATATATATATAGAGAGAGAGAGAGAAAATCATCCAGTCAGGAATATCTCTATGTATTTTTTTTCCAATCTTTTTTGCCAGCATTTAAAAAAAGATTAAACACTTCACATTTGTACATATACTTTAATTCTCATAATATTTTTTTTTCACAAAAATTTTATAAAATGATACCATTAATATATTAATATATTTTATTGAAAATGAAAGTATTATAAATATTTACTGGATGCACTGGATGGATTGTTTTAATTATGCCTCTCCCTCTCTCCATAGTTGGTTTATCTACTTCTGAATTCTCAGGTTGTTTTTAGAGAAAAAAAGCTTTATTTTTACACATAAAATTCAGTTTATTCTGTCTGAAATAAACCTCTTAAAACCTTCTGTAGCACTTCTACCGCCCACTTCACAGAAACTCAGTTTTTGTACAAGTTAGAGTCCAAACAATCTTACAAATAACCCCCATTTTGCAAAGAGGCAAAAAAAAGTTTAGTAAAATGGTGGGTTGTGCAAGGTTGTTTTTAAATCTGGAGAACCTGATGAGTAATAATAAGAATGAAATGGCCTGCCCCTCCTACATTTATAGGGCAGTGAGTAGATATTTGCTCAGTCAGATGGATCATATCTTACTCACTTATCTCCTAGACTTGTGCATGCCATGACAGCTCAGACATCAGCTATAGACATCTGATGGTTATTGCTTACAAGAAAGCTTAAAAAGAATCCAGAAACTATGCATAAACTTTGAAAATGTGAAAGATTTTTCAAGTCATCTCTTTATTTATGATGTTTTACACCAAATGTAAGCAGCTGTCCCATAACTGGAATATTTTCTCCTTCACCATTGCAACCGGTCAACACGAGTTCCACAGAAGCTCTTAACTTCAAGAAGTTTGTGTGTGTCATTGAGCGAAAGCATGGTTTCCATGACAGAGCTTTGGAAGCTATTTAGCCGAGTGATGTCGCAGACGTTCAGACTGACAGTATCTCTTGAGACCGGGTGCCATATTTGTGAGCACAATAGGCCTGCATGGCCACGGGGCAGAGAGAATAAACACAAAGCAATGATGTCTGACGTATAACCTCTTGTATCATCAGTACATCTGTCCACAGAGGTCTCTGAGGTGAGCTTTAACACTCTGACCCTCCAAACGATACAGCTACCACCCCTATCTGACGTCTCCCAGGATCAGTCAGATTAAACTTCAGCTGACTCCCTCTCTGCTTACAAATGAGACATTCATCACTGTGAAAAGAAAAATGCACATTCACTTGAAGTAGTGTCTTCATTCCCATGATGTTTCACTGAGAAATCAACAACCACCAAGGTGGGCGTCAGGTTTAAGCAATAAAAGTCTGCATACGTCCTCTCGTAAATCTTTGGATAGTGCAAATAGACTGTTTTGGTTGGCTGATCCTCTTTTAATCATCCTAACTTGGCCGGTCAAAGATGCAAACCTTAAAGGGATAGTTCACCCAAAAATGAAAATACTGTCATCATTTACTCACCCGCCACTTGTTCAAAACCTGTGAGTTCTGTTCTTCTGTTGAACACAAAAGAAGATATTTTAAAGAATGTTGGTAACCAAACAGTTGACGGTAGCCATTGACTTACACAGTAAGGAAAAATATACTATGGACGTCAATGGCTACCGTCAACTGTTTAGTTACCAACATTCTTCAGAATATCTTCTTTTGTGCTCAATAGAAGATAGAAACTCATACAGGTTTGGAACAACTGGAATTTGCATTTTTGGATGAACTATCCCTTTAAGCAAAAAAAAAAAAAGAAAAGAAAAAAGAAAAAAACCTCCATATGGCTCACCTTAAAAATTCTATTTTTTTTACCTTCAGTATGGAAATATTTTCAAACATACACTTTTTACATACAGGTTTTTATACTGATATAAACAGATTTTTATGCTGGTTTCAAACATTTTAAATGTTTTAAATTAAAATTTATTAATTAAAAAATAATTTGTATGACTTATATCCACCAAACCTTCATATTATTGAAATATTTTAGGGTAAATAAGTGAACATGATAAAACTTTTCATTCAGACAAGTCAACTACAGATGTGGATTTGAAGTGAAATGATTACCTTATTTTTCATAAATGTGGCAAGTTGTCAGATGTGTTTTAAATTTTATAAATTTTTATAACATTTATTATTTACAATAATAGTTTGCCAAACCAGTAGTTTCATATTTTTAATGTTTTTTTTATTTTATTTTGTGAATTGTTTCAGTGTTTTAGCTTTTTAAAAAAAAAAGTCTCAAATGGTTAATGGCAACCTACCACATATAATAAGATAAAATTTCCCGCTAATAACACATTTTTATAAATTTAAGCTGCTTTAACGTATAAGCAACTTTTACAGAAATCAACATTTGAAATCATTTTGGAGACCCAGGTGCTCAAATAACCACAGAACGGCCTCTAGAGGAGAGACATGTTACTGCTGCACTTTCTTCATGAGCATCCTATAAGATGCTGTGCATGGCACAGAACACTCATTTTAAACTTACTTACTCGTTATAGAAAACACTTGTTCTAAAATAAAGTAGCACCTTGAACGTGAAAACGTTTTAGTCGTTCATTATGGATGGACTGAAATAAAATATGTACACAACGAACAGTAGGGTAGAGGACTTCGGTGACAAGAAATAACTGGGATTATTGAATGACAAAACAAGAAGCAGTACGTGGATACAAAAATAATCAGGACCGCGGCAAATAAATAGGTACTAAACGGAAGCAGCGGTCACGAAAATCAAAAGTATGTTTATGGAATGTGTTCGTTGGAATGTGGTGCGTTTTCCCCCTCGTGTGTAACTTATGCAAACGCTCTGTGAGGTAACGCACGCTCGTCCCTTTTCCCTTCCAGCATCTGATTGGAGGAGACGGGCGCTCAGGAATGTCATGAAACTATTTAAATAGCACTTTGTTCTCTTTGGTAAAAGTTAGATTGGCCACTGGAACTACAGCAAAGAAACACCGAATGCTGTAGACCGCAGTTAAAGAGGAAAATAATTTATTTATTTTGAAACGACCTTTGATTAACGCATTTTAGGAATTATATCAAGTTTCCCTGGATTTGCTGCTGTTTTAAACGCGTGGAAGGTGCGTTTTTTATTTTTATTTATTTTTTTAATAATTGATTGACCTGTTAAGGTTAAGCTTTGCTGAATTTTCAATAACTTACACATTTATTTATGACTTCTGATAGGTAAAAGAACAAGTAAAAAAATGAAGTCATCTGCAATCTTTTTGCTACTGATGCTATGGAACTGCGAGAGCGCGCGAGTCGCAGGTGAGTGATGATACATCTGTAACTGATGGCGTTTAGCGTTTGTGAGTGAATGCTGGCGTGGTTTAAAGTATAACTAGCTGTTAAATATTGTAGTAATAATTGACAGCCAGTTGGTAATTATCGCAAAATAAACTCCAACAAGGGTGAAGGGGTTTATGAATGGGTTTATTTTGCAATAATGACCGGCTTTCTATGCATTATCCTACTTATTACACGGCTACCTAAATACATGTATTAAAATAAAATAATAATTTAAGTTTCGTTCATTTTATTATTAAGACAAGAGCACCTATGAAGAAAACAGTGTATGAGCAAAAAATTGACCGCTGAATTGACCAAACAGAATCAAGTACAAAGAGAGCTGTATAATAAATAAATAAATATTCGTTAATATTAAGTACATTATAATGAGATTTCGTTAACTTCTTGACTCCTGGTAGAAAGTCGAGACGACAACAGTGTTTTCGATCTGTTTGAGCTCGTCCAAGTGCCGAGGAAGAACCACGGGGTGACTCTGGTGAAAGGCGACGACCCATACAGCCCCGCCTACAAGATCCTGAACCCCGACCTGATTCCCGCGGTTCCCGAGAGCGCCTTCAGGGACCTAATCGATTCCATTCACGCGGAGAGAGGATTTCTGCTCCTGGTCAATTTCAAGCAGTTCAAACACACGAGGGGAAGCCTTTTGACCGTGGAGAAGAAAGATGGCTCCGGACCCGTATTCGAAATCGTTTCCAACGGGAAAGCTAACACTCTGGACATTGTTTTTTCCACTGAAAACAAGCAACAGGTCGTGTCCATCGAGGAAGCGGATTTGGCGGTGGGACATTGGAAAAACATCACTCTTTTCGTGCAGGAGGACAGGGTTCAGTTCTATGTGGGATGTGAGGAGGTGAATACAGCGGAGCTCGATGCTTCTATCCAGACTATCCTCACTCAGGAGACCCCAGGTGTGGCGAGCCTGAGGATCGGCAAGAGCGCAGTGAAGGACAGGTTCATGGTGAGTGAACGTTTCGATGTCTATGAATCCTGTTGCATGCCAAATACAGTAAGAAGCATTAATCACTTGTGGATTTTTTTAGGGGGTGCTGCAAAACGTGCGCTTTGTGTTCGGAACCACACTGGAAGCAATTCTGAGGAATAAAGGATGCCAAAACTGTGAGTGTAATGCTTCTTGCATCTTGATTATGCCACACTTACTTTAATTTGGTGGTTAAATATTAATAACTAATTTAATAATATACATATTTTTTAAACTGTATTTCATTTTGTATTGTATTTTAAATAACATGAGAGCACCACTGTGCCAGTGAATGAACAATAGCAATATAAGATAAAGACTTGAAGCTGCATTCACTGTCATCAGCCTTTTTTCATAATTTTTTCACTCAACATTTCCATCAGCTTAATAATTTTTTATAATGAGCTTTAAGCCATCTGAATGCCCTTTCCTCTTGCAGCAATTATGACTGATATCATCACCCTTGACAATCCCATAAATGGATCCAGACCTGCAATCAGGACTGATTACACTGGCCACAAAACAAAAGGTAATCCTTCCTTTTAAGTAATCCATACAAATAAAATATACGCAAGTTGAGAATCCAAATGCAATTTTAACCATTGCAAACTGTATATTTCTCCTATGAAGATCTGCAGATGATTTGTGGCTTTTCATGCGAGGACCTGGCTGCCATGTTCAAGGAACTGAAAGGTCTTGGTGTGGTGGTGCAAGAGCTGTCCAATGAACTCCGCAAAGTGGTGAGCAAAAGGTTGTTGTACATAAATATACTGAACTTGTGTAGTGGACACATGCTGTAGATTAATACACTCCATCCACATAATCAAACCTCAATTTTTGTTCTGTTTTCTAGACGGATGAGAAAAACATGCTCATGAGTCGCATGGGCATTCATCATGGTGTCTGTCTTCACAATGGAATTGTGCACAAAAACAAGGAAGAATGGACAGTGGATGATTGCACAGAGTGCACTTGCCAGGTGAGAACCCAATAACCTGCAGACATGTACTTGTTATACTCTGAGGGCTGCTTGCTCTGTCATTAAGGCACTAATTTGTGTGTTAGCGAGACGAGAGCCATGTTATGTAGGCGCTGTGATACACAGTACTGGTCTTAGTCTTGTCCATTGTGGCAGACTTAAGCTGGGTGTATCCATTTCCCTGAACTACCTAGCCTCTAATTAAAAGTGTGAAATTGAGGTAGCTAAAGAGAATACAGTCAAATAACTAAACCTTATAAACTATGATATTTATGGTATATACATGCCGTCAGCCTATTCTCTATGAAGTGCCACATTATATTAATACTGAGGAATACTTACATGCCTAATTACACAGACTTAAATACGACCAGGTTATCCACTCTCAAGCTTAAGTTTAAGATGACTTGAATGAAAATTGTAACGTTGAATGTGGTGTTGCACTACAGCAAGAGGCTATGCTTTTTCATTCAAATGCACCAGTCGTGACATATCCTTTAACAAATGATTAATGAGAGTCATTGTGTTAACCGCAGAACTCTGCAACAGTGTGCCGCAAGATTTCATGTCCCCTAATCCCATGCGCAAATGCCACAGTGCCTGATGGGGAGTGCTACGGTGCTTTGTATTTATCAAAGAATTTTGAAAATCATCAACATTTTATCAACATTGATAGCACCAAATCAGCATATTAGAATGATTTCTGAAAGATCATGTGACTCTTAAGACTGGAGAAATGGATGCTGAAAATTCAGCTTTGCCATCACAGAAATGAATTACATAAAAAAATACAAATAAAATAGAAAACACTTTTTTTAACTGTAACAATATTTTACAATATTACTCTTTTTACTGTATTTTTGGTAAAAAATAAATAAATAAAAAATGCAGCCTTGGTAAGCTTAAGAGACTCACCCACAGATTAAAAGTAAATGTACAAGCGAACAAAAAAAACAAAACACTTTTGTGTCAACTTGAATGTGCTATATTGTTAACCAGGCAACATTTTGACTTTTAAAAGCTTTTAAATTGAAAGCGCTGTTACTACCCAAACATCCACAGTCATTCCTGCATCATACAATAGACTTCAACTGAAGTTTAACTAATGAAAGGAACACTAGAGCTTTGTGCATCACTGACTCACTAAATGGCCATAATTGTCTAAATTAGTTAAAGAGAGGTGGAAAATTGGTGCTGTTTGGCAGAGTCTCAAAAAAGAAACAGCAGGCTCCTCACGTCTTGAGGGCTCGTCATGCATAGCAAGGATTTCAATTAATATCAGCCTCATGTGTTTGAACTTATGGCATAATCAAGGGTGTTTTCAAATACCATTTCCACATTTGGAGAAAGGTATCCCTGTGCATTAAATACACTGACATTTCCCCAGCATTCCAGCTGCTTGGTTCATGCCAGGGTTCCCTGGAGTGTTCTGTCTCAAGCTGCCCAGGCTAAATTGAGTCCATTAAGGCCCAGTATTAAAAGCCTTTCTCTATTTTGCTGCTTTAGAAAGAAGGAATAGCTCTGCTATTGTCTCATTTTGCTCTCTCGACAGCGAGCGACTCCGCTGAGGATGGCTGGTCCCCCTGGTCTGAATGGACCCATTGTTCTGTGTCCTGTGGAAGGGGCATTCAGCAGCGTGGCCGCTCCTGCGACCGCATCAATAACAACTGTGAAGGCACGTCAGTGCAGACGAGAGACTGCTACCTTCAGGAGTGTGACAAGCGCTGTGAGTGGTGCCCAATGGCCAAAAGTGTCTATGGTTTTTCCTCACAGTAGAGGAGAAAAGTAACCCGCGTCTATCATTTTCAGTTAAACAAGATGGCAGCTGGAGTCACTGGTCACCCTGGTCTTCCTGCTCAGTGACCTGTGGTGCTGGCGTTATCACACGCATCCGTCTCTGCAACTCCCCAACACCTCAGATGGAAGGCAAAGATTGCCAGGGTGAAGGTCGGCAAACTGAGAGGTGTGAGAAATCACCATGTCCGAGTAAGTGAACACCCTATACAGTGTGTCCATTTTTTTGTTTGTTTGTTTCTTAAAAAGTGCAGTTGTCCAATTTTTTGTTGTGTATTTTTTCATAGTCAATGGTGGCTGGGGACCATGGTCACCCTGGGATACTTGCTCTGCCACCTGTGGCGGTGGCGTCCAAAACCGTAAACGTCTTTGCAATAATCCAGTACCTGTGTATGGCGGCAAAGACTGTGTGGGAGATGCAAAGGCCAACCAGCTTTGCAACAAGCAAGCCTGTCCAATTGGTGAGTTACAGTGTCACTCAACCCTTTAGATGACACTAGTCTGTGTTTCAGAGGGAAATCATTCACTTATTTTCATTTTTTTACAGATGGATGCCTTTCAAATCCATGCTTTGGAGGAGCCCAGTGTACAAGCTTCCCAGATGGCTCTTGGAAATGTGGAAAATGCCCGACAGGATACACTGGCAATGGAATCAACTGCAAGGATATCAATGAGGTGCAGTACCCTGCTTTTTAGGGATGGACAAATATTAAAATCCTGGCTGATACTGAATTATTATTTTAGTAATGAAATGCAGTGGGCAGCAAAAATCTCATTCAGATTGCCCTTTTCTCTCTGTTACAGTGTAAGGAGGTCCCTGATGCCTGCTTTGAATTTAATGGAGTCCATAGGTGTGAGAACACAGTGCCAGGCTACAACTGCCTGCCGTGCCCCACTCGCTACACAGGCCCACAGCCGTTTGGTCGAGGAGTGGAGGACGCTGCTTCCAAGAAACAGGTAAATGAGAAAACACCGAAAGATTACGGATTACCTACACTGCACCTGCTCATGAACTAATGTGCGCCGACTGATTCATCTTTTCCTGCAGGTCTGCACGCCTCGTAATCCCTGCCTCGATGGAAGCCACGACTGCAATAAGAACGCTCGCTGCAACTACCTGGGCCATTTCTCAGACCCCATGTACCGCTGTGAGTGCAAACCTGGCTTTGCTGGAAATGGACTCATCTGTGGAGAGGACACTGATCTTGATGGCTGGCCAAATGCTGATCTTGTGTGTGTCGAGAATGCAACCTATCACTGCAAGAAGGTTGGCATATATTGGCTTTATTTGTTATTTGTTATATATTTGTTATACAAATAACATCATTGTGGCTAGTGTTTATATTCATATACTACTACTCTTTTTTTAAGGACAACTGCCCCAATCTTCCCAATTCTGGGCAAGAGGACTATGACAAGGATGGAATTGGTGATGCTTGTGATAATGATGATGACGACGATGGCATTCCTGATGACAGGGTAAAATATCAATATCTAATGTCTATACAGTATATTCCATAGGCGCTCATTCCAGTCAAGTGCCTTTTTGTACATTTTGCACCGTGCGTGAATGAAGAAAGTAAATCCACCCAGATTTTACATAGCTTACAGTCTGAGGTGTGGAAAAAAAGTGCTGTGTAAAGTAAACTCAGTTTCTCTTGGAAACAAACCTCAAATTCCACCAAAGAAGTACCTTTCTGAAAGACCTGCAGTGTATCTTGCTAATCCAATATTATCCTTGGTCCAATTCCTAAAATAAGGCTAGCTTTTATCATTGCACTCCTCGAAATAGACCTACGCAGCCAAATTACAAGCCTAACATCTAGTAATAACCTTTGTGTGAGCAGGCCCTATGGGGAATTGCACGACTGTTATTTGCCATATGTTTCTATATCTGAACTGCGGTGTCTTTTAAAATAGGACAACTGCCCACTCATCTTCAACCCAAGACAGTATGACTATGATCGCGATGACGTGGGAGACCGCTGCGATAACTGTCCATACAACAGCAACCCAGACCAGACTGACACTGACAACAATGGTGAAGGTGACGCCTGTGCTGTGGACATTGATGGAGATGGTACGAAACTGTGTTCTATTTGTTTATCCATACATAGACATTCCTTGATAAACCTGCCAAGAATACATCCATATTTCACTCCATAATCAAAAGAAATAAGATACATTTTATTTTGATTAAAGAAAACAAAGCCTTTTTTTGGCATTGTCACATTTTTAGGACTTTAGCATATTTTACACGACCAATTCTCAGTACTGTAATACTATTAATACTCTCAATATTTTAAATAGCTTTTTTTATTTATTTAAAACTATTAATGCATAAATTGAAGGCGGTAAAAAGTACAACAAAAATCCTAGCATTCAAATAATATACAATTTTCTTCACATAACAGTAATGAGAAAATGATACATGTCTTCTTTGGTATTATGGTAATGAGAATATGAGAACAAAAATCTTTTTGTATAAAAATATTAAATACAAATATTAATATTAAACAAACTAATAAATAATAATTTCTTTCTCTTTTTCTTTTTCATTCTTTTGTTCGTTCTCTCTTTCGATTGTGAAGTAAGTTATGACCTGGATATTTTCTTGACGGGTTTCGTGAGAATCACCCTGACACTTTCCAGTGTGTTTTCAATCAATCTTCACCATTATGTCATTCTTTTTGACAGGTATTTTGAATGAGAACGACAACTGCCCATATCTGTACAACGTCGACCAGAAAGACACCGATCTCGATGGAGTTGGTGACCAGTGTGACAACTGCCCTCTGGAACACAATCCAGACCAGGTATGTATATGTAAGACCTAAACGAGTGAGTGAATACCGCAGGTGCTTTCAAACCATTATATAATCCACAGAGATCTATGAGCTGTTCAGTTCAGCTTCAGAGCCATTGCTAAAAAAATACCCAGAGGGTAGTCGCAGTCTTTACTAAGCTATGTATGGGAGGAGAAAATCCTCTTCTCCTTGAATCCAAAGCCACACAATAAAGCACTAGGAGGCTTTTCAGGGACACTCACTAGTGTTCAATTAACCCAAAGGATATGCAGAGGTAAAGAATGGTTATTAGTAAGGAGCGAGAGATTTGCCGGTGGGTTTATGCATGCCCTGTCGGCACTCAATCCCTGCGGATCACACCTGTGCCATGGTTAACTGAAGAGAAGGAATGCACCCCTCCTTATTAGATGCTGAAATGTGACTATGGTAGTGCCAGGCTTCGGCAACATGAGATTGCTTTCTGAAAAAGCCTACACAGATGGGCCAACTAGGACAGAAGTTTGCCTTTAAGAAAAAGACCCATTCTGGTGGGAATAATTTAATTAAGAAAGCCATAGAACTTTACTTTAAAGAGAATCTGAGACATCTGCATTTACTGAATCTACACTTTCACTCCAACAGCTCGACTCCGATTCTGACCGTGTCGGAGACAAATGTGACAGCAACCAGGATATCGATGAGGACGGTCACCAAAACAACCTGGACAACTGCCCATACATTCCTAATGCTAACCAGGCTGATCACGACAAGGATGGTAAAGGAGATGCCTGCGACTATGATGATGATAATGATGGCATCCCTGATGACAAAGACAACTGCAGATTGGTTCCCAATCCAGATCAACTGGATTCTGATGGTCAGTTTTACAACTGAATATTCATAACTATTGCACTCATTAATGCTAAGATTTATACTTACTGGTTTAACTTCTCCGTTTGTAGGCGATGGACGTGGTGATGCCTGCAAAGATGACTTTGACCACGACAATGTCCTAGATATCTATGATGTCTGTCCAGAGAACTTTGACATCAGTGAAACCGACTTCCGCAAATTCCAGATGGTTCCTCTTGATCCCAAGGGCACTTCTCAGATCGACCCCAACTGGGTGGTTCGTCACCAAGGAAAAGAACTGGTTCAGACAGTCAACTGCGACCCCGGCATTGCTGTTGGTAAGTTCAGTCTTTAAAAAAAAAACAGAATTAAATTTCACCTAAGCAAGAATAAATATAATACCTTGCACATGTAAAAATAATAGGCGGTGTTTAAAATATCAATTAATATCATAAATTAAGTAGAAAATCCTGCACAGTACCTTAGCTTGCAGAAACAGACAATATTTAATACAACTTTTTGTTCATTATTCATGGACAAAAAATAAAACAAAAATACAAATTAATATAACTAGGAAAAACTGAAACATTATCATTGACATTTGACATTTTCTAATTAAAATCAAATTAAAATGCAAATGGCCACAAATCAAAAACAAAACATGTATAGCCAGTAAATTTAAAATATGTATAAATTCTGACTTTTTTTCCAAATTTCTTTAAAGGTTTTGATGAGTTTAATTCAGTCGACTTCAGTGGAACATTCTTCATCAACACGGATAGGGATGATGACTACGCTGGCTTCGTTTTCGGATACCAGTCCAGCTCTCGCTTCTACGTGGTCATGTGGAAGCAGATCACACAAACCTACTGGTCCAGCACACCTACCAAGGCACAGGGTTACTCAGGGCTGTCAATCAAAGTGGTTAACTCCACCACAGGGCCAGGCGAGCATCTGAGGAACGCCCTCTGGCACACCGGAGACACTCCAGGACAGGTACGTTTCAACAAGATCACTGTGATGAAATCAGGTTTGAAAAACCCTTCATATGAAGGCCAACAATTATTTACGTGATCTATTTTAGGTGCGCACACTGTGGCACGACCCAAAGAATGTGGGATGGAAGGACTTCACTGCTTACAGATGGCACTTGACTCATAGACCAAGAACTGGGCACATAAGGTATTACTAAAAAGATAATGGAAGCTAATTCTGGAGAAAAAAAACAGTTATTTATATGTATTTTAATAATTATTTATATATATGTATTTCAGAGTGGTCATGTATGAAGGCAAAAAGATCATGGCAGATTCTGGAAGAATTTATGACAAAACATACGCAGGCGGAAGACTGGGTCTCTTTGTCTTCTCACAAGAGATGGTGTACTTCTCAGACCTCAAATATGAATGCAGAGGTGAGCGTCAACACATCCCATAGAGATCCAAATAAAAGTTTGCTTGCTTTTATTCACATTCATCATTAACACTTCCTGTCTTTCTGTTCCTTTTCAGATGTGTAATTGCACAGGCAGGAAGTTGATCAAAGAATGCACCTTTCCGTATAAATATGTATTCCAGGCAAAGTCCAGGGACCGATTTGACGCTACTTTTTCTGCTGCCGCTCACACACTGGTGGAGTGAGAAAGCAGGTAGTCAATTTCAATGTAACTGTCACTGGATGGGATAGAAACCAAGTGGCTTCCGATGCAGAATCTGGACTCCTCCACCATTAGCAGGCAGAGCAGAAGAAAGTCTCCCTCGCTTTGCTTAATTGGGAAGACTGAGATCTCTCTCTGAAAAACCTCATTCGGCTCTGTGTGGGAAGAGCTCCCAACAGACAGTTATGCACTTCAAAATCTGTACTCTCTCTCTCTCTCATGTGTTTTCATGCTCTCTTCCTGAACAGGTGTCCAAACTAGGGCTACCTTAGAGAGAGCACAACCCTTTAAAAAAAGATTACTATTATAATATTCAGTATTTTATCAAAACTTTAAACCATTTTCTTGACAACTAAAAAAAAAGAGTTGTGAATGTTTAATGTATTGAAGCACCAACAAATGGTTTAAAAACATTGTATAAGTAAAAGAATACTGTTTTTGTTTTTGCTGACAGTCTAAGCAGGTGATTTTACAAGGACAAATCTGTCATTTATTGATTTTTATCTAAATTTCTGTTTATCTATCTAAAGTTTCGCTTAGCAGTCACATCTTAAGTATCATGAACATCCATTAAGGTCTGGCGGGAGATAAACTTATGGTTTAGTGGGCATAGTTTTCTCAGGGCTAGATGGTTAAACCATTTTAACATATTCATTAGAAATGGCATAATGAAAGGTTGTACGAAGAGGAATTGGACAGACCAAGGTTTAAAGACTCACCACATATGGATACTAGATTACCAAGTACTCTAGTGTGAGGTTTTATTTGAGATGCTAATTTCTAAGTTGAGTTTAAGTCTTTTAGACTTTTTCTATATATATTTATGTAGCACTTATAAAACACTTTAAGTGCTGTGATTTTGCTTCAAGAAGCACAAGTGAGGGTATTTCTAAAGATTGCCCTCACTAAAAACAACTATTTCAACATTTAAAAGAAAAATACACTCTCATAACCAAGGTTCTGTCTAAAACTACTGTTTGCCTTTTCTGTAGAGAGAGAGATAAAGGAAAACTTTAATGTACAAATATTACCTCATTGCCGTTTTGTAATTTGATCAAGCAAAAGCTTAAAAGTACTTTTTCCTTTGCTTCAAGAAAACAGTTGGTTGCCTTATTGCTACTGTAGCACAAGTTGTAAATAGTATATAGAACAAATAGCAAGCCCCACATCCCAATGGAAAATAGAGGAACACATTTGTTTAAGAAATACATTTGCCAGTGCTTCAAATGTCCAGTACTTTTTTTTTTAAGTTGATAAATTATTGCTTTATTTGTTGTCTCTGTTTGTAAGACTGTTTCATATGTGTGTGTAGATAAATGCTATTTAAATAATTTATCATGAAGTGCCACCTGAGAAAGAGGCATTCCGTCTGTATAAACTGTTTGCACACTGACGTGAGGATGTTCTGTTCTTCATTGTTTGTATCTTTATTGTGTTGTTATTTTTGTACAATTAGTGATGCTTGACTGTAAACATTTGTACTTAGTTAAACAATGCAGAATGCTATTTTTACGTATAGCGATTATTTTGGTACATACTTCAGAATAATAAACAGATGATAGATGTAAAACATGTTTATTGCCTTTGGCTGCTTTTTATTACTGCATGTTTGTGTCTCGTGAGATTTTTTTGTTGTGCAACAGCGAGTCTAAAAAATTCTGTGCATGGCACGAAAGGTCAAAGTAATTATAAAACTAAAGTTCATAAAGGGCATCTTGGGCCCAAACATGTGCTTCAAAGCAAACTGCTACATAGTGTAAATGCCTTAAAATGACAATCATGATATTCTAGACCAAGGTCAATGTCAGTTCCAAGTTAAAGGCTGAGACAAGTCCACCTTCTTCTTCTAAAGACAGGCATGCACGTCTTCAGTAGAAGTGTGGAATGTTGCAGCAGCGCCTCTCCTCAGGGTTAATCTAATTCCTCACTCGCCTTCGGGGAAAGCGTGAACCTCCCTGACCCACAGTGTGGCATTCTGGGTTTACTCAACCCAGATCTGGGTGATTTAGTGCTCGGTCTGACAGGTGTGGGTCTGTAAACACATTCATATCATGTTGGCCAGGGATCAGAGAAGACATCAGGGTTACTGTGGAGATCCAGAGACAATCTGGGCACAAGACTGCAAAGTTGGCCTTTGTATTAGTTGTCTAAAATTCCAACAGACAAAAACTGTAAGAAGTACCTCAACATGATGTATGTCATGGAGCTGACCTGCTTACTGAAGGTCTACTTGCTTAAGTCTTTTTGGTTGTGTTCCATAACTTTCATGGTGTTCATGGTGGTCAGGCCTCCCATTCATATTTACGGCTTAAATATATACGCGCAATAAAAGTGACATTGTTGCTATATGAATAGAAGCTGTAAATTCAAAATATCTGAGGTACTCTCTGGTTATATATAAATCTTGAGGTTGTTTTTCGAAGCAGTAAAAACAGTAATACTGCTCTGTTTCAACAGGCTGAGGTTTTAGTTCCTTCTTTTGAATCGTTTTTAAATTTAGCGAGTGTGCTGTTATTTTTTATAAAACAATTGTGACTTGGGGAGTAATTTAGCTGTGCGAATAGAACAGTTTGACACCAAAATTATAAATTTTGTTTTATGTGTTGCCATGCCATATATATTCCCAGATTATATTTTAAAATTTATTTTATTCCGCTAATGGCAAAGCTGAATTTTTAGCAGACATTTCTCCAATCTCAGTCACATGATCCTTTAGAAACCATTCTAATACGCAGTATGATTTGATGCTTAAGAAACACTTCTTGTTATTATTGATGTTGAAAACTTAGTTTTTTAGGATTCTCTGATGAATAGAAAGTTCAAACACAGCATTTATTTGAACTAAAAATATTTTGTTACATTATAAATGTCTTGAATGTCAAAAAATATATGAAAACATATAAACATAATATAATGAATGATTCATTAGTAAATGATTGCAAAGGAGAATTAGCTTTGACGTACTATGTGACACCTAGTCTGAAGGTGTCAGAAAGCTACAGCTATTATGGCTTTATTGTGGTAATTTTGACTAGTTAGTTGCTGTCTTACATTCTTACATCTGTAATGTCAGTCTTTGTTTTGCATTTGAACAATATGAAACGACTGTGTATACAGACTACCCTTATGTTTATTTAGAGCGTACAATAGCATAAAATGTTGTTTTCAATAAAGAATCAAGGTGAATCTCCACTGTAAACTGTCTGTGGCAAAAAAGGAAGCCAGAGACTAATAATTTACTTTTCATTAAGGCACTGGCACGAGATGAGAGGCTATGCGGGAAGTTAAAAGGAAGTTGCTCTAGCTTTTAATTTCCTGCAGTGAGCTCCTGCTAACTCATGGTTAAAAGGGATCCTGTAATTCATGCAGCTCCCACCACTGTACTGTAACAGACAGCAACAAACAGATCAAATCACCAGGCAAACCTGCTATACATGTGGAAATAAAACGGTATGATGAATGATGACTTCAGGTTATTTTTAAAAGTGAAAGTTGTAGGGAAAAGTATATGAACCATTGGATTTACATTGAATTTATGTATAAACTGGTCATAAAATTAGATCTAATCTTCAAGTCATAAAGACAAATACAGTCTGTTAAACAACTAATATACACACAATGACGCATTTCCATGTCTTTATTGAAAAAAAGGATATATCATTGTAATGGCTGATAACCCATAAATGGCCAATTAAAAAAAAAAAATTAACATTATTTTAAATTAAAACTAAAACACTAAAGACTAAAATCAATTGTTTTACATACTAATGTGATACCAATACATCACACATCAGTTTTAGTATTAGTCATTTTAGTACTTCAATTTAGACTTATTTCTTTTGGTTGCATATCACCATTTCTAATTTTTGTTTAGTTTTCATCTAATATTTACATTTTATTTGATTTCATCTTCATTTATATTCTAGAGAATGATTTTAATAGTTTCAGTTTTAGTAAACGATAATACTGGTTCAGATGTTTTCTTACAACTGTATATGAAATGTGGCTTCCATTCCACAGAAATCAGATATTACCACCAATCATATCTATATACAACAGTAATACCTAGTTTAGTTTCAGAGTTCTCTCATATTTTGCCACAGATGCTTTGACTTTGACAACCAGAGCATCTAAAAAATATATATGACAGGAGATGATGAATTTTGAGATCTGAATAGTTGCTGAGCAGTGAAAGGAAGACTGAGGCTTCAGCAAGGCAATGTTGTTACCGTTTACAGCCACACACTGCCCTCACAGATGTGTGAAATACCAGGCTCAACTGCCACATGCATACATCTCAGTACTGACTGTGCTCTCCTGCAGCCCGCTTGACATCGCGTGAGAGGGGATGTTACACCTACAGGTGTTTGCTTTTCCATTTTGTTTCAAGCCCAGGAAAAGCTGGACAAGGTTGTGACATCATATGCTCGCTGTGTGTCAGACAGCTGAGAAGTATTACACGTGTGTAGAGATCGCCACTTTCAGTCACCCTGAGAAGAAACTCAAGTCATAAATGGACATATTCATTCTGGTCTGACAGAACTGACAAGCTCTCTGTATAACTGCTTTCCACAGCATAACACATTTTGAGGACTATATTATGACACACGTGTCCATAATAAAGTAAACTGCATCTCTTTAAACAATATCAGGTTTCATAGCTTCTATAAACACACAGTACTCACTAAGCATGGGGAGATATTGTAAAACACTGGTCATCAGATGCTCTGTACAAATGCTACTAAACAGTAATACTGAGTAACTCACATTTTAGATAAAAAAAAATATGGTTAGGTATTTTTGTTGATTTTGACTCCTGCAGCAAAAATGGTTACAAAGGAAGCCACAGAAAATCAGCCGTCATGTCTCCGACAAACACATCGTAGTGAATGAATCAATGTTCTTGAATGAATCGGTTGAGTGACATCATTCAATGACTCACTTCGTTCCTAAATAAATCAGTGTTATTGACAAGTCGGTTGAAGGACTGATTCAGTAACTCACTTGTTTGTTTTGAATCGGTTGGTTGGTTGAATGAATCATTCAACTCACTCATCACTTGCCGTCATCTACTGGTGAACCGACATAACCTGCATGAAGAAAAGAAAAAAAATGCTCTTACCGCAACAGGCTTTGACATTTAATGCATAGATAATACCAATGAGTGTGGATCAAGAGAGCATATATATACATATATATATATATATATATATATATATATATATATGTGTGTGACTGCATCCTAATATGACCCAGAAATGAACCCGTACCAAACAACCCCAGTCTCCTCAGTATTAACAATGAGAACTTAGAAAACTGTCTTTCTGATGATCGGCAGTAACACATCTCTAACTAACTCATCTGTTAGCTAAGCTCTGAAGCCAGATCCTCCAGTGTTTGAACAGTGGGCAGAGCGGACTGTCCGGATAAGATGGATGAACTGAGGTGCTCTGTTGCATAAGGTCTGGCTAACTTACAGTGTGCACTTCTCAGGGATCTGACGGCAGCTCATCCATAAGTGACCACCACAGACAGCTGAGAGATGCCTCTGTACCACAATATTTACCCTGCAAATGTTTTGGTTTCCATATTTGCAACTGATAAAGAATTGCACTGTATCCTTGTTTAAAGCTTTATTTCAAAACTAAAAGAGCTAAATTTGTGCCCTTGTTTTTCCTGTTTTTTTTTATTTTTATTTTATTATTAAATTATTATTGTTATTATTATTATTACTTTTATTATATAATCATTTCATTATATATGTTCTTCTATATTATATTTCAGTCCTTTTTAAATGTTTACTTGTTTAAAGCTTTAATGCAAAAAGTTAAATTAAAAATGCATTTATTTTAATTATTATATATGTATACCATGTGTATAGCATATTTAAAATAATAAACATAATTCCAATTAAATTATATATAAAACAAACAGATACTGATATATCTTTTTATATCAATATATAAATCCAAAAAAACAAATAATTAAAAAAATAAAATAATCAATAAGAAAATTAGTTTCATTTTTTATAATATAAAATGTTTGAATATATATAGCATATAAAAAAAAATGAAATTAAACTATAAATGAAACAAACATACAGTTTCATATAAAAAACTTGTTTCATTAATAATAGGAATATACATGCTAATACTTGTTCTATTTCCAGTGCACTTTTGCCCATTCTGGCAAAGAGGATATCAAAGAACAGAGGAGCAAGTGAACAAACATGAGGGCTAATATTGGGTTGCGCACATCCCTATTTCCCCAGCACTCTCTGCGGGGCAGGACAAAAGGCCCACAGAAATGTGAGCCTGTGGAGTGCTGGTGTCTTTGCCTCAGATGCATGAATGAGCTCCTTTAGAGAGTGAGGCTGGAGCGAACACCTCACAGCAACACATAGTGCTGAGGGAGATAAAAAAAAAAAAACACACACTCTCACACACATAATCCTCCTCGGGCTCGCACTTGAACAATGAAAATTAGACCTACAACACTGCCAACACTTGCTGCTCTGCAGCTGTGCCCATCTGATTCAGTCGCTCAAAGGAGAACACTGCATATCCTACTTTAATATGAAACCAGAGCTTTGTCTGAACAGCTACTTTACTGAAACAAGTACTTGTTGCTGTTGTAGCCACTGTTCAAATCAACACCATCTATTGATCCAGTTTCTCATATACACTTAGTGGGAACAGACACTGAAAGAGAATAGCACAGTCTTTGTCCCCGCTGTGGGAAATTGTTGCTAATTTCACTAAACCCCAGAATGGTGCCAACCAGATGAGAGCTCTATAAAGAATTTCTCAGCAAACTCTTTGTACGTGAACACCTGGTTTGTGCATGTTTAGACATTCAAATTCAGTGTTCATTTTACTATAATGTACTGACCTGAAGAACAGAGTATGACAGTTTTTCCTGACAGTGGATTTTTTTTTTTTTGTCTATTAATTTATACAAAAAAAATGCAATTTATACATAAAATGAATTGAATACACCTCTTCTACGACAAGTATGTTTTTAAAATTCTTTTTTTTTTTTTAAGGCATTTGGTCAAAAAAGTCACAGATACCAATGTCTTGATATCAAGTCAAGTCAAGTCACCTTTATTTATATAGCGCTTTTAACAATACAGATTGTGTCAAAGCAACTGAACAGCATTAATTAGGAAAATAGTGTGTCAATAATGCAAAATGACAATAGTAAACACTAATTTTCCAGTTAAAGACAGTTCATCATTGAATTCAGTGATGTCATCATCAGTTCAGTTTAAATAGTATCTTTGCAATCAAGTCAACAATAACGCTGGAAATGAAGTGTCCCCAACTAAACAAGCCAGAGGCGACAGCGGCAAGGAACCAAAACTCCATCGATGACAGAATGGAGAAAAAACCTTGGGAGAAACCAAGCTCAGTCGGGGGGCCAGTTCTCTCATGTATGAGGTCTATGCAATGTATTAAAAAAATTATATACATATTTTATATATATATTTGGTGGTCACACCAGATACTGACTGGTTTTCGGACCCCCCTGGACCCCCCCATACAGTAAAACTGCACATTTTAGAGTGGCCTTTTATTGTGGCCAGCCTAAGGCACACCTTTGCAATAATCATGCTGTCTAATCAGCTTCTTGATATGCCACACCTGTGAGGTGGATGGATTATCTCGGCAAAGGAGAAGTGCTCACTAACACAGATTTAGACAGATTTGTGAACAATATTTGAGAGAAATAAGCCTTTTGTGTACATAGAAAAAGTCTTAGATCTTTGAGGTCAGCTCATGAAAAATGGGGGCAAAAACAAAAGTGTTGCGTTTATAATTTTTATTCAGTGTATATATATATATATATATATACACACACACACACACATATATATGCATTTACAGGGGCAGTTCTGGGGTGAGTGGATATCCGGGGCTTAGCCCAGAGACATCCATATATGTGTCAGAATACACTTTAAAAAATACATGTTGAAAATCTACTTTGGCTAAGTGCCTTCATTTTTTTAAAGCTAACAATAATTAAACATGCAGGGCTCTATACACTTATTTTTTTAGCACTTGTACATGCATTTACACTGCACATACAAATTGCATTAATAATGTTATGAGATTGATGTTTTAAATATAAAAAGTGGAACATAGAAATAAAAATAAAATTATAGAAACATATAGAATTATACTTTTAAATATGAAACTAAAATTACCAGTAGGTGACGGCAAGCCACTGTTTTAATGAATGAGTCGTTGAGTCAATCGATTCTTTCAAAACGACTGATTCATTCAGGAACGAAATAAGAAGCTGTTTTTAATGAATGGATCAGTGAATCATTGACTCACCCAATTCGTTCGATGCAAATTCATTCAGTAAGGAAACACCACTGTGTTGCTGCAGAGGCGCACAATATGGCTTTGTTTAAATTGACAATTTAAATCACTTAATATTTATTTCTTGTTTATTGAATTGTTGCCCTGACACGAAAAAAAGTCTGCCACAGACCATGCTAACCAAACCGTTCTTATATCGTTCTAAATGCGTGTGTGTGTGTTCATGGAAGACTGCATATAATTCTATGATTAAATAACCTAATTTGACAGATGGCAAGATCGGCATTATATCGATAAGTTATAGCTACAGTAAGTTAGATACCTGAAGCAGCTGCTGTAACTTTTTATCGATGGTTGGCCAGTTTATATGTCGGTGACATAAGCTACATATACATATATATTCTAAATATTTATTTGACATTTTACCACATTTTAGAATTATTAATATTACATTTTCATTTTCATGAATTTTGAACCATATGAAACCAACATGGAACTTGGCACATGCTTTAAACGGTAACACCTTAGAACAGGGAAAACACATTCACTATTAACTAAGAGTTTTCCCTGAACAAAAATAGCTGCTTATTAATAGCAAGGTAGTTAAGTTTAGGTATGGGGTAGGATTAAGGAATCTAAAATATGGCCATGCAGAATAAAGCATAAATATGTGCTTTATAAGAACTCATAAACAGCCAATATGCTAGTAATATGCATGCTAATAGGCAACTAGTTAATAGTGAGAAATGGTCATTAAAATAAAGTGTTACCCTTTAAACTAATACTTTGCTGTTTCTTTATCTTGGACACTTTTATTTGTCTTTGACCCAACTGTCCTTCACAAAAAGCAAAACAATCCAGAAAAACTCTCTTTATAAAAAAAAAAAAATATGGCAGTTTTTCAACTACTAGGGTGTTACACAATATACTTATAAAACCCCAAAGCAAGAGGATAAAATGTTGAGCCACATTTCCACTTGTGGATTGAATTCAAACGATTGTTCCTCTGGTGACACTCCAATAATTCACCTTTTGAAATTAAACCAAAATTTTTGCAAAGTCTCCATCAAACCTATTTGTGCTCACTTACAGTCCCACATGAGCAAGATCACACCTTGATCTAAGACATCTGCGCACATTCCTGCAGCTTTCTCCCAAATGGAAGTGTTTGAAAGGAATGAACTGATCAAAACAAGAGGCCCATATGCGCTTCAACATTGCATAACATGAGAATGTGAATGCTGGGAATGTTATCAGCAGCATTCAAGTCCACTGCTGATGTCGGCTCCGATGGCCTCGTGGGCAGCGCGCTGACATGTAGCGCCTCGGGCGTCCCGAGTTCGAGTCCCTGCCCGTGGACCTTTCCCGATCCCACCCCCTCTCTCTCTCACCTAATTCGCTTCCTGTCGACCTACTGTCCTATCTAAATAAATAAATAAAACGCCAAAAATAAATCTAAAAAACAAAACAAAAAGTCCACTGCTGATCACCATACCTTCACCTGCAGAGCTTTGCTTATCATCACCCCCATCATCCAACCATCTTTCCAAACATAGCCAATCTATACAGTAGATCTCATCCGCTCGGTCTCATATCACATACCTGTGGTAGATAAAACAATGTGGGATGACATAAAAATGAGCAGAACATTTGGATGTTTTCATTAAAACTGGATCAATTTACTAAAATCTATTTATTATCACCTGGCTTTAAAAACATTGATCTCTGATAGCAAATGAGTTTAATATTACACAGATATTGCATATTTTGCATATATGTTGTTAATTGTTAACCCGCTTTCAGTATCTAACCTTTTGTTTTGTTCATTTGGATTTACTGCCCAATATGGTCCTAATTTGTGGTCATGCTATGATATTTATCACTGAGAACAAAAAGAAGACAGCTGCTGATCACACATTAGAAAACCGCCACAAACCACAGATAAAACCCTTTCACACAGAGATCAGCTGTGTATTTTTGCAGATTTCCCAAAGCCTGTGATTACAGAGCTAATTACCAGCATTCCTTGCGGGCTACTGCTTAGAGAGCAGCACAAACACTAGACACCCTATTATGAGCCTTGAGCTCCTGCACTTATTAATGCTTTACACAGACACATTTGAATGCTTTATCTGGGTTGTAACAAACAAGGACAAAAAAGCACAGTACAAAAATTCAGTTTGGACTGGTTTAATGTCAGTAGGCATATTTATTTATTTATCACTTATTTAAAATTAATATTATTATTATTTTTGTTATTATTTTTATTATTAAAACAAAGAAAAATGTGATTATTGTTTTATATTATCTTATTGTTTGCTATTAATTTATTATTTGCTTTTAATAATAATAATAATAATAATAATAAATTTATTTGATTGAAATGTAAAAATCTATACTAAAGAAAGGTATGAGGCTAATCATAGAAGCTGAATTTGAAAGCCTCAGCATAGTTTTTGTGGGCGCAGTCCCAAAATTGGATAATGTCACTAGCTAAAAATTCTCAACGGTGGAAAATTTCACTCGAGGGAAACAATCAAGACATTATGGGCCCAAACCAGCGGTAGAAAACACTGAATCTGATTTAAAGCCTGCGTTGGCTTGATAAAACCATAGAGCTGGCCAGCACTGAAAGACTCCAGGATACCCACTGGATAAATTTATAGCACAGAGCTTTGAACCACCATGTGGCTATCAGGGAAATACCTGCATATAACACATTTGGTGATACAGCCTATTGGAAATACTTGCAAAAAAATGGAACCTAATCTTAGGTTCTAATAACCATAGATATTAAAGTAATAATGTAGTCCTCTGGCCTTTATGAGTGGATTCTCCAGTCACTGAAGTGTGTTTGAGGACCTGTAATTTGACAGGTCACTTGCACAGTAGATACTAAAAATGACTAAAAACATCAGTTTTCTTTCCATATAGAAAGTTATTAGTGTCAAATGTGACAAACACTTCAGACTCACCTCATTTTGAGGCCCAAATTATTTGTAGTTACAGAGCTGAGATTAATGACTGCTGAAACTGCAAAAGAGAGAGGTGAATCACAAAAGCCAATTCGCAAAATACAACCTAAAACCCTGAATGGCCATAAAAAGTCTGTTATGTTGTTGAGGTGATGCAGTTAAGGCTGGTGTTAACTGGTTAGTCAGTGGTAAGGTTGTGAGTTGGGGTTTTTAGACTAGGTTTGACAGTTGTTCCAGGACCACCAGATCTTGTTGATCCAAGTAGACATTTACTTGGCAAAACCAAAGTCCCCGTAATAGGTCAATATAGAATCACTGGCACCACAGCTGCATGCTAACAGTAACAACAGCAATTTACTTGAGTCTACTTGATCCGTGAGCCAGACAGCACAAATACAAACTTGCATGCTTTCTATTTTTAAGTCTGGTGTTATAAATGACATAAAAGCCTTCTAATTACACTGTTTATAATATTTCAAGTGTTCCACTTTAGTAGTGCAGCTTTTGTAGAATTATCTGCACATGCATCTTGAAATTAAAGAAGTTTTTTGTCTTGCCAACCACAACACAGCATTTTTTTTCTCTTCTGCTCCTGTTGAAGGTTTAAAACTGTGCTGAACACTCTTTATAGGCCATACAGCTTTTGTCAGATAAACAGTACGCAGACAAAAAAGTTTATGATTTTGTCTTTAGTTGCATCTCTAAACAGTCAACAAAAGTTCAGATTAAGGCTAACACAAACATCTGTTAACCTTGTTCAAAGCATAAATACATTTACTTGTCTGAAACAAATCATATGACTTTTAGTCCTGCTCACTTTCATTAGAAAGACCATCTTGTGGGTGAGCAGATGATAACAATTTTCATTTTAAACAAAATATACCCCAACAGATCTATTTAATTCTAGACTCTTTTCTTGACGCTGCTGTTTATATGCAGTGAAGCATGTTCAAAACATGAGTTTATTCGAATTATAGTCATCTGAAAACCCTGCGGCCTCTTCTGAGGTTGAATTTTGGTTCTTTACAGAACCCAAATTAAAATCATGGTTAGGTTTAGAGTAGGGTTAGGCTTAGGAAAAATGCAATGCTGGAACATAAAGAGGAATTGTGTTGGTCGGTTAAATGATTTGTCGCAATGGGAATAAAACTTATAAAAGTTTTTTTTTTTAAAGCCCACTTTTAACTTAATAGATCTATTTGGTATTAATATTCCAACAATTCCAAGTATATTTGTGAATCTCGTCATTTTAAATAAATCAGGATTTCACACCTACAGTTTCACAAGGGCTTAGATTTTTTAAAGGGGTCATATGATGCCCATTTTCCACAAGTTTATATGATTCTTTGGGGTCTTAATGAAAAGTCTGTAACATAGTTTGGTTAAAATTTCTCAATGGTAGTGTAAAAACACGTTTTTTTACCCTGTCAAAAACAGCTCTTTTCAGATCAAGCCGTTTTTGTAGCATTTCCCTTTAAATGTTAATGAGCTCTGCTGTCCCTTCAGAAACAAACTAAATTCACTGCGAGTTCAGCGGCTCAGATGTCAGGAGTAAATGACGACTGCTATGTACATTAGTGATGTTACATATGACACTGAAGCTTCAAAGCATGGAGTAGGCCTATGCAGTGCAATTTCTCACGAAGCTCTGTGCCCTAGCGCGTATTGTTTTCAGAGAATCATGTGATCAACGAAAAAACAAAGCCTCACTTTCTGCCCAATCACGTGCGCTGTCGAGTGTTCGAACCCCCAGAACTTACTTTACGTAAGTTTTCATTCAGACTTGTTCAAATAAATACCCAGTCATACAAGTAATATGAAGAATAAAAATTATTTCAGAAAAAATAAAATATTTGCCATATGCAATTCATATAGGCCCCTATGTGTGCATTATTCTTCAATCATATTGATTTTCGTACTGGCATTTAGCCACAGTTTAATGGGTAAATTATTTTATCAGAGAGAGAAATTCAACAAACAAACAAACAAACAAACACACACACACACTGTTAGGCTTTTATTTGTGCACATAACATGAGTTGATGGAATTTGTGGTCGCTGCTTCGTCCGACGGAGCGTCTTTCACAGGCTTTTGGCTGCCAAATTTCTTATTAACCACCAGATGGCGCTGTTTTTGACACTCTCGAAGCTTTGAATCTTTTCCCGAAACAGTCAGAGGAAAGCCTCAATGCTTCATGAGGCTTCATTTGCCCATCACTAATGTTCATTATTACATCCAACAACAGAACACCTCAATCGCTTGTTAGGAGTCATCCTTGTCTACATCTGCTCCGGCGGTGAAACAATGGCGGACTGATGACAGCTCACTCAGGGCGGGTCTGAGGTAAGACACCAGTCCAGTCTGTGCTGAAACGCTACTGTCAATCAAACTATCGTGGGAGGGGGCTGTCTGTGTGACATCACACAGACAGGCATCTGAGATAGGCTCGATTTGAGAAAGGGGGAAAACATTTAACGAGATTTTTTTTTAAAACACGGGGTGGATTTTTATCATTATAGGGTGGTTGTGTACACACACTGCCAACACACATTTCAGTTCAAACAACTTGTAAAAGTGCATGTAGCATCCTATGACCCCTTTAAAATAAAATACTATAATTTAAGCTACAACTGTATGTCAGAGGAGCTTAACTTTTATTTAATGCACATCAATAAAGACACTGTACATAACACAGTCATTTTTCTATTCATACCTTTGGTTGGAAAGTCTGGAAAGTTTAAATATCGTCTGGAACTAACCATTGCCTTCCCCAAGTATGCCTAATGGTTGATGGTGTTGATGGTATTAAACAACGGGCTTTAATGTTTAAATGTTTCTGCTAATAGTTCTGGCAGCAACAAAGCAAACAAAGCAGGTTAAAATGAAATAATTTCATCATAAAGTCCAGCAGAATGACATAAGACACATTCACAAAATGACACGTGCAACTAATACACAGTCTGAGCACTAATTTGGAATGGAATTATTATTACTGGTTCCCAAAGGGAGCAGATGAAATTAGTGACAAAACATGAAGGAGGTTCCCAATTAAAGGGGAAAGGAAATGACAAAAACAGGCAGAATGCTTGAAAGCTCCAGTTCAGCTAAACACAGTGTGGCCTCTGTCAGGGTTCTTTCCTCTAGCCTTCACACTTATTTATGCTCAAATGCGCATGCAAGCCTTCGAGGGAAGCCCTCAATGCCCTGGACGATTGGTGTAATGACAGTCTGGTTAGAAAGTGAGCCAACACCACCGAACCACTTCAACAGTAAAGCCAGAGAGTCACATTTTGCCGTTCAAAGCACAATAACACAGTTAAAAAATACATTTAACATTTAAGTATTTAAATCAGTTAAAATATAATTATTGCATTAATCTATGACAAGATAATAAGCCGAGGCCAGAGAGTCACATCATGCTATGGGCCTGACAAAGTGGCTTATATATTTTTTTTACAGGGATTAATGTTGAGGTGATTGGGAGTCGACCACTCATATCCCCTTATTAAGAATTAGAAATACTTTCTGTTGGAACTGAGAGCTTATTGCAACAGGAAGCTTAAGTGGCAACAGGAAAATCCGATCGTACAGACTGTATAGACTGGTTAACTTACATCTTAGCAAAAGGTTGCAGCCATTTATTATGTCAAAACTGAGCAATTACACAAATCTTCAAACCTCCTGGAGATTAAGAGACTGTTCTATAAGAGATCCCCCCCCCCAAAAAAAAAGTTGAGTATTTTGCAATATAAGATTATGAGCTACATCATACACAACCATATTTTTTCTTTCTTCTATGTAAATGTGCTAGACGGACATTTGATCTTTGAGCTTGTGTCTTTTGCAGCGTCTCACACATGACACGGCATCTTTAAAATGTGTCACTCAAGTCTCTAGACCTTTTTTCATTCCCCTACCCTACGTCTTGGGTTTTTAACCGCAAAAACGTGTTCTGTGTGAACGGCCTGGCCCATGAGTGTGATTTTTGCATCATGAAGACTATGTAAAGCCTAATTCTAGAAATTTCTAGATAGACATTTCGAGAAATATCCGATGCATTACATGACTAGGAAAGCGGCTTCTTTGTTTTGCTCTTGGAAGTTTTTGAAATGGCCAACAGAAATTCTTAAGCTCTCTATATCATCCACCTTGGCATGCAATGGAAAAATCACAATTGAAAATCAGCCTCTATATGTTAATTGTTCCAAAAACATTCCTCATTTTGAATCTTGGCAACCAAGCCTTTTGGGAGCCACATCAATTGTGTCCAATCTCAATGCTATAGGGAGTAGCCTGGAGTGAGGCGGGGCTCAACTCTTCCCAGGGGACCCCAGTCCGACGAATATTGTGTGAATACAAAAATAACTGATTTGACGGCTGATGAACGAGACTAATGAACCTGTGGATCATCCAATTAAAGGCTTTTTAGGCCACAAAGGCCATGAAGTGCTACCAAGAGGAAATGAGGAGGAAATGTGGGTGCTACTTGAGAATTCAACTGAAAGAAATATATATAAACAATATTATCCATATTGTTTCAATTAAATTGTTTACATTTATAAACATTTAGAAAAGAAAACAAATGCTTTATAGCCTTTTCGATTTTATTAATTTTTTATTAGATTTATTTTAAATATATTTTTGTAATTTAATTATATATATATATATATAT
>NW_015642819.1:716641-718325 GCF_001515625.1 Sinocyclocheilus rhinocerous
TGGTTCCCAAAGGGAGCAGATGAAATTAGCAACAAAACATCAAGACGGTTTCCAATTAAAGGGGAAAGGAAATGACAAAAACAGGCAGAATGCTTGAAAGCTCCAGTTCAGCTAAACACAGTGTGGCCTCTGTCAGGGTTCTTTCCTCTAGCCTTCACACTTATTTATGCTCAAATGCGCATGCAAGCCTTCGAGGGAAGCCCTCAATGCCCTGGACGATTGGTGTAATGACAGTCTGGTTAGAAAGTGAGCCAACACCACCGAACCACTTCAACAGTAAAGCCAGAGAGTCACATTTTGCCGTTCAAAGCACAATAACACAGTTAAAAAATACATTTAACATTTAAGTATTTAAATCAGTTAAAATATAATTATTGCATTAATCTATGACAAGATAATAAGCCGAGGCCAGAGAGTCACATCATGCTATGGGCCTGACAAAGTGGCTTATATATTTTTTTTACAGGGATTAATGTTGAGGTGATTGGGAGTCGACCACTCATATCCCCTTATTAAGAATTAGAAATACTTTCTGTTGGAACTGAGAGCTTATTGCAACAGGAAGCTTAAGTGGCAACAGGAAAATCCGATCGTACAGACTGTATAGACTGGTTAACTTACATCTTAGCAAAAGGTTGCAGCCATTTATTATGTCAAAACTGAGCAATTACACAAATCTTCAAACCTCCTGGAGATTAAGAGACTGTTCTATAAGAGATCCCCCCCCCCAAAAAAAAAGTTGAGTATTTTGCAATATAAGATTATGAGCTACATCATACACAACCATATTTTTTCTTTCTTCTATGTAAATGTGCTAGACGGACATTTGATCTTTGAGCTTGTGTCTTTTGCAGCGTCTCACACATGACACGGCATCTTTAAAATGTGTCACTCAAGTCTCTAGACCTTTTTTCATTCCCCTACCCTACGTCTTGGGTTTTTAACCGCAAAAACGTGTTCTGTGTGAACGGCCTGGCCCATGAGTGTGATTTTTGCATCATGAAGACTATGTAAAGCCTAATTCTAGAAATTTCTAGATAGACATTTCGAGAAATATCCGATGCATTACATGACTAGGAAAGCGGCTTCTTTGTTTTGCTCTTGGAAGTTTTTGAAATGGCCAACAGAAATTCTTAAGCTCTCTATATCATCCACCTTGGCATGCAATGGAAAAATCACAATTGAAAATCAGCCTCTATATGTTAATTGTTCCAAAAACATTCCTCATTTTGAATCTTGGCAACCAAGCCTTTTGGGAGCCACATCAATTGTGTCCAATCTCAATGCTATAGGGAGTAGCCTGGAGTGAGGCGGGGCTCAACTCTTCCCAGGGGACCCCAGTCCGACGAATATTGTGTGAATACAAAAATAACTGATTTGACGGCTGATGAACGAGACTAATGAACCTGTGGATCATCCAATTAAAGTTTTTTTAATGCCACAAAGGCCATGAAATGCTACCATGAGGAAATGTAGAGGAAATGTGAGTGCTACTTGAGAATTCAATTGAAAGAAATATATAAAAGAAACAATATTTTCCATATCTTCTTAGAGTTCTTTCAATTAAATTGTTTGCATTTATAAACATATAGAAAAGACAAAATGTTTAATAGTCTTTTTGCTTTATTAATTTTTTTATTAGTTTTATTTATAACAAAAAATATATATTTGTATTTTTTATTTT
>NW_015642819.1:718335-732454 GCF_001515625.1 Sinocyclocheilus rhinocerous
TACACTTTTGTTTACAATTATAAATGTATATTTACAATTATCATTTTAATCGGTCTTTTCAGATATGTTTAATTTAAAATCTACGGAGAGGAAAACTTAGCAAAAAATATTTTTCTTTGGTTAATATAGCGTGTTGCCGTGCAAGTTTCAAAAAGTCATGTTCATCCAAAAAATCCCATATGTTTGAGGCATTACAGTTTTTCACTGGTTTATTTTGGAAATAATAGCATATTCTAAATTAAAATGGTTGGGTTTCTCAACCAGTGATTAGCAGCACTGTTGTAACTATAGAAAAGGAATACTTGGAGCAAAATATTTGAGTCAAACATGGGTTAATTACAGCCAGACATTATTTCATCTTGTTCTTCAGCATGCTATTTTTTACTCTCTTTGCCATGAAGCAAGGCTAAACCGTTCCATTCCTTAATCTAAGGGTCGTATTTAGGTGACCACGATTATAGCCCTTACGATTCCATATAACTAGCTGATTTAAGCAGGAGGACCTCACATCGGCCACAAATTTCCCCTTTATTTAGTGAAGCTTCCGTCATGCTTCTTGCTGACCCTCCGTACAACCTTGCTGAATGGGCAGTTTCGGTTGTACTCTCTGGTAGTAACCACACTGCAAGAGGATGTGTAGTTTGGCATAACTTAGTTCCAACATATAAGACTATAAACACTCTCCTGCAAAAATGTTATCGAACACCAGAAAAGAAGATTGTGATACGTTGCTTCTTGGTCAACCACACTAAACCAGTACCTTTTCTTGCACTTTGTGTACTCAAAATGTTACATTTGATAGCTTAAAGTGGAAAAATAAGTGGTACATCAGACATTTTTAATGTGGTTTCACCTTCCTGGAGCCTGTGGCCTCCCTGCTGATTTATACCATCCAGGTTTCTCACTCTGCCAACTGGCTAATTGTTTCAGGCTTCCGATGATCATCTATCAAAGAGAAAACAGAATAATGGAGAACGCAAGTATTTTTCTAGGTAGTATTTATATAGACAGAATGTAAGACTAGTAAGGAAATGTTTAGATCCTCATGTAAATAAATAATCTGCACCCATATTACAGGTTCATGCCAGGCTGACCTTCAATCAGTAAACGCAGCTCAATGTTTTACTAAAACCAGGACAACACTGTACAGTCCCCATGATTATTTGGTTTATTAATATAAAGCAGAGAGCGAAGAACATACTGTAGTCCAATAACCAACACAGTAATATATTAACGCAAACCTATTCTGCTCAGCAGCTTCCTGTGGAGAAATTACTGCAGCGTACATTAATGGCAAAGCAAGTATTAGAAACTTAAATGTCACAAATATCTTCAGGACAGCATATAATATGCTGAAAGCACATTTAATAGAGCCATACTTCCGCCTCAAGTCTTATTGAACATAATTGCTTGGGCCAAAAGAGTTTGGACCAGTGCCTCTTTGCATCAGTAAGGCAAATGGTTTTGCTGTCTGCTGTAAATTAAGGGCCCATTAGTCCCCAGGTCCAGATTTTTACAAGTTTTCCTGTCTTTATAGCAAAATTAAAAGTTTCATTGGATCATCTACCTTAACCTTTAATGGTGTGTAAAGGAATATCTTTAAAAAAAAATGTAAACAAAATCACAATTTTGGAGCTATTTTTTGCTTGTTGATTTAACAGCAAGTTTAAATATAAGCTATATTTTTCTTCATTTATTATGATCCTCAAAATTCCAAGTATATTATCAAAGTGTCACTTTTGGCCGTAGGATGGCTGCTATTGTGAAAACAGTCATTCAGAAGGCATGTTATGTGGATTTTGATGGAAAATGGCTCAAATACTATTCTAGAGTCTTAATATTTCTGAATGGCGGCAAAGAGAGGACTTCTCTGGGTGGGTTTTATTTGATCCCTGGGAGAATGTGGCCGGTCTGCAGTGTGCTTTATTCCAGAATGGAGGAAATCTAGCTTATCTGGGAACGCCTGGCATTTCCTCTGGTCTGGGTTCCATCAGAAACATTGCTACAGACAGGGATGACTTCCACAAATAGTTTTCACTGGCAGACATAAAAAAAGAGAAAGAAAGCTGTGTGCAGTTTTGCTAATAAGAATTTAAGGAACAACAAGTACAGACTTCCTGGTCAGGAACATTGCGGATCCAAAGGAGTTTCAGGTAATGATGACTGTGAAAGAAAGACATATTATATATTTTGCTTTTAGATTTCCATTGACATTATGCAAAAAGAAAGAAAGAAAGAAAGAAAGATCTGTGGAAACTGTTCATTCTCATTAACACTAACATTTTACACAAACGCAAAAAAAAAAAAATCTATAAAATATTATGAAGGAATTCCCCCATATAATTCAAGAATGATATATGAAGAGTTCATTTGCAAAAACCGATAAACGCCACTTTCAAAAAAAAAAATGAGCTGATTGCCGTGCATTATTCTCCACATATAGCGCGATCTGAACCCTGAACACATTTTGTCAAAAAAGCCAGTTTTGTCCACTTTCCAGGCATCGCGAGTTCACGTTTTACTGCAGAAGCCGACAAGCGCCCTTGTTGTTTTTTAACAGAAGCCGATAAGTCCATTTTAGCGAATCAGCGCACTGTATTCAGGTCAGGTGACAAGGCTACTTTCACTTTGAAAAGGCGTTTATCTGCTTTTAAAAAAAAACGACTGTTGGAGTTATCTGCTTTTGCTATAAAACTAATTTTTAATATGTAAAAAGACATACTTTCAATGAACTTTAATTTTGTAAATTACCTGTATTTGTTTAATTTATTATTACTTAATCAAAACAACCTAACTGCAGTTTGATTGATATTACTTGGAATGCGCAATAAAAAACTTGATTTCTGGAAAAAAAAATGGAGTTATCGGTTTTTGCAAATGATCTCTTCATATATCTTGCAGATGTAAATGCAGACGTTAAATAGACATCTTTGAGATGTACGTGTGCTATCAGGGTGTGTATTTTTATTAAAGCTCTAATATTTACAATTATGATGAAATCAGTTATATATATACACACACTAATTAAATGAATGAGGTTTAAACGTAACTGCACAAAGGAACTTGCTTGAGTACTTTCATAAACATAAGTTAAACTAACTCCAAATACTGCAAAAGAAAAGAAACAAACAGCTAAAGCCACTGCAGACGCTATCATTCAACAAAAATGTGCTTTATTACTTTGGGGGAAAACTCCTCAGATAAGCATCAAGGCCATCAGATATTAATTCAAACCATGATGCAAAACAGCAGCATAAGTGAAGGGTTATATACATAAATGGTGACTGGTTATAAACTAGACGCTAATCCTGATCATCTTTGGCAGCCTGTTTATGTGTCAGCTCAATCTTTCAGAGAGGAATCCCACGCTGTGGGGGAAGAATCTCAGTCCCTTAGAGGGAAACAGTAAATCTCTGGGCCTATAAAAATGTAAAGAGGCATGGTAACCTTCTCCTCCATGGCCTGCAGTTCCACCCACTGAAAGTATTTCACATTTTGTTTGCGCCTGGTCTGTACTCTCTCCTTACAATCTGATGCCTGGGTCTGGTCAGGAGGGACTGTGGGAGGGTGTGTGAACCCTGAATGGCAGACAATGGCATGAATGCATGAGCAGAAGTTAGGTTTTATATTAAAAGACTCACGTGCCTTGTCTAAGAGCTTAACACGTTTATCAGTTCATACAAAAAAAGAAACAAGAATCTCAGTTTTTTTGTTTGTTTGTTTTGTTTTGTTTTTTGCTGACTTTGACAGGCAAATAGGATGTACAATCATGTTGTTCTAAACCCATATGACTTTCTTTCTTCCACTGAACATAAAAATACATTTTTGAACAACATTCAAGCTACTCTTTTCCACGAATGACAACGAGAACTGGGGTGTCATGCCTAAAAGTGTCAACAAAAAAAAAGTATTATGAAAAAGATTCATACTTGAAACATACTAATTCAAACTTGTTTGCTACATTTCAAGTCCACCAAAGCAATATGACTGGAAGAAACTAAAATTTAAGTCATTATTCACTGATCATTTTTCCAGATTATTCAACCAGATCATTAGATCAGGCTGAAAAGATCGGTCTCAAAAGATTGTCCACGAATCAGACATCACATCTTCTCTCATCAGTGCATCAAGAAGAGCTAGGACAGATGTCAACATTTTAACTGAACAATATTTCAAATTTCAATCAGTTCCTTACCAGAAAAAAAGTATAATATGGCTTCAGAAGATGTCATTTGAACCACTTTTAATGACCTTTTTTTTTTTGTCATTTTGGACAGTCTCATTTCTCATTCAATTTCATTGTATGGAAAAGGGCAGCACGGATATTCTCCAAAAATTAACTTCTGTGTTCCACATAAGAAATAAATTTAGGTTTTGAACAACATGAGGGTGAGTGAATAGCAGTTTCACTTTTAGGGTTAACTATCTATTTAACCCTCAAAATCTGAGACAAAATATAGTTCTAAATGCTGCACGAGCCCAAAAAAATAGTGATTTGGCCCAGACAGTGTAATGCTCAGGGGTGGTCTTACCTGGTTTGCTGCGTGGAGTACTTGTGCACTGAGGTTCACCTCAGGCTGGAGTCTGGCACAGGGGAAAGAGATTCAGCATGAGCTGAATCTCAACACTATATACTTCAAACTAAAAGAAAGCTGCTCTTTATGGCTCTTGCCACGTGGCAAAAGAGCGGCTGCCATGTATTAAGAATCTAGCAAGTTTGAGAATGCAGGATCTCAGAGCAAGCCAGATTGCACTGCTCATGCCTGACAGCTTGACAAGTGTTCGGCCAATCCTGTGGTTTGTGCGCCTCTGCGTCAGTTTAGAACAAGTTGAAGCACAAAAGAACTTGGAACAAACACCGCTTAAGACTGTCCAAATAACACTGAGTAAAATGATAGTGCAGGCACTCCTGATTAACTTGATGGATAGGGATTTTTTCAGGAACTGTTTGAATAAAGCCAGTATTAATATAATAATTAATATGCCACCCAAAGTAAAATTCTTCTCAGAAACAATGTTATTTTAATGACAAACTCACAGCATATGAGATCCATAATTTCTCCACTCCAGAAATCCACCTAAAGTAATCCCTGGCAACAGATAAAATATCATAATCATTCGAAAAGACATTAATCTGACATAACAATGATTTACCTAAAAGGCTTTTCGTACAACCTAAAACTGATTTAGTGTCAGAAGAAACAGGAATGTCACATTCGTAGCATAAAAAAATTAACTATTCAAAGATTCCACCGACCTTCGTCTTACACAGAGCTGCCAGAATTGATGAGCATAATTCAGTTCAGAAATATAACCCAAAAATATTCTTATGTGTTTGTCAAAATCATTTGGGTCAAACTCAAATGTGCATAATTTTCAGGACATGTCAATCTGGATTATATTTGCAGACACACATTTTTGAAGCTTTACTGCAATGAGATCAGAGAACACTGGAGGACCTTTGCATAACATTCAGATGTAAGATTTAAGTAGATGACTTCACTCCCACAGAAGCCATTAAAGCAACGGTAATAAAGATATGGTAGATGCAGAGCCAGGTTTGCCTTATAATGATATTTAAGCCTTTTGGAAGTGTCAAACGAAATGACTGCATGCTTTTATGAGCAAGGGCAAGTGTCCCGATGTAACACAATTCTCCAAGAACTGTGAGAGAGACTGTGCTCACTAATACAAGCGAAACGGGTCACGTGGACTCAGGAGAAACGAGCACTAACCTGTGACTGAGGCCGTTGGATCAGGTGAATGAATATTATTGTGGCTTTCTAATGTTGGGCTGGAAATTAAGGGTTTTAGACATCATTCTGACTCAAATTTGTCACAGACTAGGCAATTAATTAAGAGAAAAAACACTGTTGACATGCCAAGTAAAGACTGGAACGAAGAGCTGCATAGACTTTAAAATGACTTTGATGGAATCATTTGAAATGTCAAAGAACTTAATGTGAGAGTTCAGTTTAAACCAGTACCCATTTGTGAAGACAGACAAAAAAAATTTGCTTACTATAACATTATTAGATCTGTCAATCAGGTAAAATGGTGATATCAAATTGAACTTTTTTGTAGTTTGTAGTTAATGTGTGTAAACTGACTGTGATGTTGTGGAAATGACAGTAATGAAAATATATGCGAAGACTTGCTCTCTACATTAGCAGTTCCTGCTTCATTAAACTGGTCTAAACCAGAGTTTCACATGTAACTAGTAAATTAGCAAATAATGACCAAACTTCATGCTAATAGTGGTCATCAAAGTGATCAAAGCCACAGAGACTAATCCATATTAACGTAAGACATTTAAAAACCATCAATAGGCCTACTTCTCTTGACCACTGAACCACTGGGTGACTCTCAGTACTAAAGTGGTTACATGGCATGATGTTCTCCTTCTTTGGGATTTTAGCAAGCAGTATTTGTGCATTTACATTATACTATGGATATGTAATCCAAAGTTTCTTGGCCCGTCTCCATGTTTTGCTTTAGCAAGCATGTCAGCTGTGGCAAAAATGGTTCAACTGGGTGACGTATGCACTTGGGCTTTCCACATTGCTGGATGGGTTATTTTTTAACCACAAAAGTAAACAAACAAACAAACAAGTTCATTTTGTTGTGAACACCAATTGGTTACTATAAAGTGCAGTCAGGTTCTGGGAGTAAAAATCCCCCTTCTTTTATCCATATGGGAACTTATTTTTAACAGTAAACCTTTTAAATACAGACATACTGTGAGCTACGAGGGTGTTAATCAGTGGCATATGCTTTTGTTGAAGCCATCAGCTTGCATTATTTCAACTTTGTTTTTAAATAATTTGAACAGTGTAATTGGACGGTGTAATTTTTGGTGGAAAACTACATAAAAATCTCCACCAATCCGAGAACAGAGTCAAGCAAATCTAGCAAAACCCACCCACTGCTATGAAGTACTGCAAATGATGTAATAAAGTTTCCCTAATAACTTAAATATTTATTTATATTTGCATATTTCACAATAAACTTTAAAATATATTGTTTCTATATAAAAACAGCATCTTTAAATTAATAGCCAGATTAATTGAAATAAATTTTTCCACAGCTTCATTAAAAGCTGTTAAATACACAGTCTTGTACTTTTATCTTTTGCAAATAAAAGTTTGCAAGGTTGTGATTCACCTTGCAGCTGGTTGGTTTGGTTCATGCCATGGCATATAAATATTTAACAAAGACTTAAAATCTTGAATGAAAATGAAAAATGGTGCCAAGACCAAGACCACTGAAAATGTGTGAGGGCACTCTTTAACCAAAATTAATATAGTAAATAATAAATGAATATACGGAGTGAATGAATAGTCTACTTTGTGTGCAAGATGACATATTGTCACAAATAATCACATCTATGCTGTTACAAGTTCATCAAATCTGTCCGGATGTGACCCCTAAGTCATTTTTAGAGCATCACAGTCATCAGAACGTAATGGTTGGGTCCTCGGTGGGTTCTTCAGCTGAGGGCCCCAGGAGACAGATGCCACTGTGGCTTTCCCCACACTTCTCTCTGCCAGACTGGCCCTTAGCAGCAGCACCCAATCCAAAATAGCACAACAAACCATCCCCAAATACTGTGAGTGAAAGCTTGACCGCACTGACAGATGTTCCCCAACGCAGCTTCTAAAGGCCTGATCCCAGTTCAGTGTGTGTGGTTAATCAGCCCAGTAGGGCCTCTGCCTGTTTACTAAAGGCCCACGATGGATAATTCAAGATTTAAGCGATTTCTTTGGTGTTTTGTTACTCTTTGATGCTTTTGATTAAGACTGCTTTAAGCTTAGCTTGCCCCATATCTCATGTCTCTAAAATATTTCGAGCTCTCTAAACATTTTTCTTTCTAAACCATAATAACAATTCAAACAAAGGAGCTTTTAACTGGTTCGTCAACTGTCAGTGACACAACACAGTCACAAGTCAATAGAGTTTTGATATAAATTGACAGATGTTCTTTCAATCGAGCGACTAGGGTCCATATAGCGAGTCGGCCAGAAGTCCAGATGACCTTGAATCCACTTTATTGCAACATAATCACAGACTGGAACTTCAAGAAGGTGCTGGTTTTTTGCTTAGACTTGAAATGAGTTAGTGATGTCAAAGATTTGATCTTGGGGGGCACTTCAAAGAGGAGCGGTATTACTTTACTGAACTTCTTATGGTGCTGGAATGCATGGGCTAAGAGCAAGGGCTTCTCTTAAATCAAAACCACAGAGTATCTTCTAACAGGTTAGGCTGTTTTTGAATAGTGAGACACTCTGATAGGCTTAAAACAGAATAAAAATAACCCTTGACAGGTGTGTAAATTTGCAGTTGAATTTTTTTGAACAGCGTCACAAAAAAAAAATCTTCAATTAAACTGAAATAATGCCTACATATTCTCTCATCAACATAAAAAAAATTTGCGCATCTTTTCTGTGCCAGCCAGAGCTCCAGAAGCTCCAGGCAGCAACAAAAAATGACTAGAGGAAATTAAAACAATGCTTTAAAATCCACTCAGGAAAACATGCGCCTCCATGTGAGGTTAGCAGTTTAAATAAGACTTACCCAGTCACTGAATTGTTCAGGCCTGCGTTTCTCAAAAACATTGCAAGCTAAATTATATCGTAGAGACCACAGATGCAAATGCTTTCAGGACAATGCTTTTGGGAAACAAAGCCCAGGGACTCTAAACACAAGTCTTTTTCAGGTATGTCCGATTCAAAATAAACTGGGAACAGTTACTGCAAAGCATGAAGAAATCCAGGTGCTTCTATTGGTACATCTTGTCCATTTCAACAAGGAAAGAAATGCTTTGAAAAATAGTCATAGTCAAAGTACTCTTCCTGCTAAGTGCAGGTCGGAATGTGTCATTACTTCAGCTGAACACAATTTTTTCCTTTTCACTCTTAATATGAAGGTTATGGTAGCATGTGCATTAGTCTAAAAAATCCTGTCAGAATCAATCTTCCAGGGACCACTGGAAATAGTGAGTTAATAATTTAAGGGAAAAGGAGTCAGCCTCTTTTAGCCTAGTCATATCGAAACTAATGTGCAAAATCTGTGTAGAGGAGAACTAACAATAATAAGACTCGAAGACAAGAAGCATGACCTGGCCATGACAGATGGAAGAACAACATCACCTATTAGCGAGTGGATTCCTGACCCCTGATTTTAGTACAATATACAATACAATAAGCTTCTAAAGCAATCTACAGTGTTGGTACAGATAAAAAGGTTTATAATCACTCTCAACATGAACATTAGGCTGAAATTTCATCCTTTGTGGCTCTTGAAGAAAACACTTTCACTAGTTCTGAACTTGCAGCAACAGAAATGACAGAAATGGAGAAGATAATAAGGATGATAAATGCTTACCCAGTGTTTTACATTCTTAGAGTCCTTATGTATGAACTGTATGCTGAAAGTTAAAGAGATGACAGATGGGCGTTTTTCTGTGTATATTGATGGCTTTTTAGGTACCTGTTTTATGTTGCGTTTAGATCCTCTGACTCACTTCTGTGACTGGTTATTGTCTGAACACCCTTTGTCTCTTATTTTGCTCTGTTTGACTTTTACACAAATACATCCGACACAGCTTAACTTAAAAAAAAATGCATCTATCAATAATGTCAGTATTACTATAAAAAGCCTTACCAGACTTTCAGAAATATACTCTGGTCAAGTTCAAGCACATAAACTAAAACCACAACATCACAGAATTAATACAATTATTATGCTAACACTCACTGATGTGTGTGTTGACGTCATTTTCCCATCAAACATAATGTCACTTCCCGGAGGATGGTGTCATCAAATTAAAACATAATCAAATTTTAAAAAATAATGCAAAAAAAAACACTAACATGATGCCAAGTGAAACTGGGGAAACGTGGGGAAACAAAATGATTACCAATTAAAACAATATTCATGACAATTATGTAATGGTTTAACTAGCGGGCCATTGGCGTTAACTCCTGCTGGTAGATGTCTTGACTAGATGATCATATGGCAGCAAAAATATCTTTCTCCACTGACAGCCATTCAAAATTAACCATCTATTCTTACTAAATTAGTACTTTAAACAAAAAGATATCACTAATATATATAGCTATCACTCTTTAAAGAGTAACAAAGACAGTCGCTGAAGAGTTTGGAAGCGTGTGCAACTGCTTCATTCTCCTGCGGCGCCAAAATAATTAGTCATATATGATATTTACAGCTCAGGTGATTGGTGAAAAATTCTGTGGTCCCATAAGCAGAGGTGACAGATATTATAGCATGTTCAGAGTTCATTCGTTCAATGTAGTGAAATTATTTTAAGTTCATTTAAATATGGTATTTTGATCAAAAGAAACCTTAACATTCAATGTATTAAGACATTAGATGGGGCCTATATAACCCTTAAATCCTATAGCATGTAAAATCAGGGACAGATGCATGTTTTACAGGATTCAGTGAGGCACTGAGTGCATGATACCTAAACATCAGACTTTAAGTTTAGCCCTAAACATTATATTAGAATTGCCAAGGTTGTTGATCCACTGTAAACCTAGTATTCATAACTCTGCACTCAGCATATGCACCTGATAATACCTTTGAAGCTTAGAAACCTATTCCTATTTATTGTGTTAAAGACTGTCATTTCCAACCAAGACGGGCAATAAAAATGTTTGCCATCAGGCCAATGGCCTGACTGTACCCAACAACCTCAATCTGTTGCTCCCTCTCTCACTCTCCATTATTTGTGCTCATTCTTTCCGTTAGTCATTCCCGCTAATTAAAAGAAAGCTCTTACCATCCATGAAAGAATCATCTGTGGATGGAAAGCTGTTTCATTGGGTTGTACAATGCTCAAAGTTGAGCTGTGTAAACCCAAGTATGAACTCTGAGTAAACAGGATAACTCTTAGTTCTATAAGTTGCTTCTCTTCATAGAAACATAGCCATTTGTATATCTTTAAATTCAATTTTGAATCAGACTTCCGCATATACTCCATATGCTCATGTCACTGAACTGGAAAATGCTCAAAATGAAGCCATACAAGAGGTTATGGTGCAAAATACAGTGTATGCATCGACAGCTTTGAATAATAATGTGTTTATTAAAATATGGAAGCTGTAGGAACATTAACTGTTCCATGGCAGTGGCCCAGTACCCGAGTTTAAACAGGCTCACCAGAGCTGATCCCAAGTCAGACACCCAAAACAGATAGGCTACTACAGAAGAAATATGAGAAGAGATGAAAGAAAGGTCTAAGCTTGTCTTCTAGTCAAAATAAAAATATGAAAAAAGTGGTTTTTAAGTGCTAAATTCTGACAACTCCATAGAAGAATGTAGACAAAAGAAAATTAAATGGAAATCAACAGTAACTTTCAATGTAACTGAACTCGCATTTGTTTCTGCAGTGTATAAAGACTATGAAAGTGCATCTTATTTTTGCTGTGGTCAGTACAGGCTTTTTTTTTTTACCTCAAAAATAAATGACATACAACTCCCAATAAACTTGCTGAAATGCAAAGTTAGCTCCCAAAACTTTTGTTCAGATGTCAGCTTTACAGGGGAATAAAATGAATGGTCCGAAGGCTGTTCTGAAGCAGCTAAAGAAAAGTCAGATGCTAGGTAACAGCACATCTTAAAAATGTACCAAAAAAAAAAGGTCTCTTTTGTTTTTACAAGCAAGCAATAACCGGGTGCTAAAACATTTTCCTTTTTTTCCTCCTAAAACCATGATCACTTGTACATAAAACAAACTAGCAATATACTATAACTATATAGCCTATTAGGTTTATTGCATTGCAAATGGAAGTTGAATAAGCTAATAAATTGAATATTTTATGCAACTTCACCTGAGTTTATCCAGTCAAGCTTGTCTGGGGTTGAGGGTTACTGCTACTGTTGTTAAGTTGTTATGGGTATTTTGTGCAACATTTTATGTGTGAAACAGTAAATATAAAGTAAATGCAATGTACCAGTGGTGCTTGACAGCATTTTAAATGGAATTCACATGGAGAAAGTGACTGTGCGATTGGACCAGCAGGCTGGCTGAATGGAAAGTGTGACTCACCTTTTGTAGACCAAGTAATAATGTGGGAATGTTGGAGCTCTTGAGGAAAATGAGCTTTGTTTTATGAGAGGCTCAAGTACAGACAGTGAAACAGCTCTCCAGGACAGCTTCTTCAGAGACAAAACACACTGCTACCTGTAGAAAGCACTACTGCGTGACATGCACCACTGACTGCAGTGACCTTAAGCACTCTACATTTGACTCAAAGAGTGAGTAACAGACCAACTATGCAATTAAACCGAAGATTTAAAAAACTACTTTTTATGGTTCAGTTTTTTATATAATTAATAAAATTGTCTTTTGGAATAAAATGTACATTCTGTCACCAACTGAGAAGTCATCCAAATACATGATCTTGGAAGAGTAAAGAGACCCGAAAGTATCTCAAACCTTGGCACAATGAAATTTATAAACAATGATCCACTTCAAAATACACATATAAACAATGAAGCATAAGTGACTTGTACAGAGATGATGTAAACTTTTTAGTCCATGACACTGAGGATGGTTGATTCTACCTTTCTACACCAAGCGTGTCCATGGTCACCGGGATTTTGCCAAGTAAGACATGTTCCTGGATCAACATCTTTTGTTGATCCTGGATCAACATTACTGTCCAAAAATATAGACTACACCCAATCCCTACCCCTAAACCTAACCCTACCCATAATTTATTCCTAAAATCAGAGGGAAATGATAGCTGATTAACAAGGGTGTAGAAGCACCTAACCCTGATCGTAAGCCTAAAACAGATATTTCCTGAAAAGTTATCTCTCAATTCTGATTGGTTAATTGGAATGTTGTTCCAGGATCAACAAGGATGTTGATCCAGGAACATGTTGTACTTGGTGAAATCACGCTCACCGTCCATCCTTTTATTTTAGATTCAAAATGTATGAATACCAATGAGGTCACACATTTTTTGTTATGACTCTTATTAGATTATTCCCATCTGTCAATATTGTGACAGCCACATAGGAATTGGAGCTTTTCTGCTACTGATTGACTAATGACAATGGACTGTTAAAGAAAACTGGGCAAAAGAGATACACTTGGATGTCTAATACACCATGACTTTTCACTTAGCCTGTTTTGTTGTTGTTGTCTTTCCCTAATCCAGAGTTCATTACATCTTATTGATACCTTTGTAACTTTCCTTTAACCTTCTTTTGGATCTTGTGTTTTGTTTTTACCTAGCGGACATAGTCATCCTTAGTTTGCTCTGCTCAAAACGTGCCAGGTCTTGTATAGTGTGGATTGCAACACAACTGTGGTTCATATTCGCCGGTAAATGACAGCTCTTGCCCTTGGTATGTTAAGATGAAAGGGTTATGTTATCCCAATAGGCTAATCTTCAAGTGCTTAATGTCCACCTTTAGTCTACGTTTAATTTTGTTTAAGCCCTTTAAAAGAATTTGCAAGACTTTCGATGGTAATCATAATTTGACACTGTAATATATGATCTTCAGTTCAAGCCAAAGGCCTGTTATTGATTTCCAGCTGAATGACAGCCTGAAAGAAAGTGAACTTACCTTCAGTTTGACAACAAAATCCATCATTTTTATATATTTTTTGTGGCTAATTGTGGTAATACTGTGATAAGAATATGGATTTATTAAATTCAGCTTCCATGTTTCAAACTCAGAAATATGTTTTCTTGTACTTGTTTAAGATTTTTGACTGGAGTCATATTTCATTCAGCACTGAAATGGGAAAATACCTAATGGTGGTAATACCTAAATTATTTTGATTAGAAACTGATATGCTGTTTATTGGTGTGAGTCGTGTGCAGGGGCGTAGATTACGCGGGGGACGTGTCCCGCCCACTTTTAATATCATGTAAATTCGTCCCCCGCACTTTTTCGGGCAAGTGTGTTCGCATAGAGGTTTTCAAGAGCCGGTGTGAATAAATATAGATTTAAATTCAGAGAGACAGGATAGTCTGTGCATGATCTGATGTTTTATTCGGACCCAGAATAAGGCGAGATGAACATCAAGGAGCGCTAAACACTCCATGCAGTGTATGTTTCATTCATACTCAAAGCC
>NW_015642819.1:732527-734165 GCF_001515625.1 Sinocyclocheilus rhinocerous
CACTTCTGAAATTATGGCTACGCCCCTGGTCGTGTGACAAGTTTGAGCTGTTTTTATTTTAGGTCTATTATGGATTTTGTGGGTTGACAGAGCCTTAAGCATGTAGATTATATATTAATCATTTTAAAATGCAGAGAAGTGGTTACCTTAGGGCATACTTGGCCTGAAATAAGAAATATTATTATCCTAATTAATTTCACAACATGTCAGCCTAAACAAATTTACTTTTTCCTATGCCCACATTTTCTTAAGTTGCACTGCCCTCTAATGCAAGTAAATGGAAGTACTGGGTGACAGCTGACAGCAGTGGACCTATAGCCTGCTGAACATTTTATTATATTTTTCCCCACATAACAGACTAATAAAAGCAAGTTTTTGTTCAGTGTTCATGAATGAGGCAAATTCTTAATTATTCTTGATAAAGTCAGATGTGTTTTTTTTTTTTTTTAATAGCTGGCCAATCACAGCACACCTCGCTTTTTCAGACCGATGAGCTTTGTAAAAATCGACGCGTTTCAAAAAGGCGGGGCATAGAGGAGAAACAATAATGTACAGTATGTGGAAAATAATGTGTTTTTTTAACTTTAAACCGCATAAACACATTTCATTACATCAAATACACAAAATAATGTTCTTTTTATCAGCATCATATGACCCCTTTAAATAAATAAATGTATAAATAGTGTGTGCATTACACATTTATTGCCAAGTTAACTGTTCATGAGAAGGATTGCCCGAGAGAAGAAACTGTTCTTAGACCAGACGGCAATAGTTCAAACAGGAAGTGATTCACTCAGCAGTCTGGACTATCCACTGCAATCTTCTAAGGTCTGATTTGGTAACTGAGCTGAACCAGACAGTTAGTGAAGTGCAGAGGATGGTTTCAATGACTGCAGAGTAGAACTGTATCAGCAGCTCCATGTGGCAGGTTGAACTTCCTCAGCTGGTGAAGGAAGTACAACCTCTGCTAGGCCTTTTTGACAATGGAGTCTATGTGGAGAAGAGCAGTGGGGAGAGCACACATACCTGAGGACCTCAGTCCTCAGTCCTCAATCAATTGAGATGGTGCGGGTGCTGGATGAGAACTTTCCCAGCCTCACTGGCTGCTGCCTGTCTGTCAGGAAGCTGGTAATCCACTGACAGATGGAGGTGGGCACAGAGAGCTGGGTTATTTTGGACAGGATGAGGTTTGAGATGATAGTGTTAAAGGCCGAAATGAAGTCCACAAATAGGATCCTCACATAAGTCCCTGGTCTGTCCAGATGTTGCAGGATATAGTGCAGTCCCATGTTGACTGCATCATCCATGGACCTGTTTGCTCGGTAAGCAAACTGCAGGGGGTCCAGTAAGGGTCCAGTGATGTTCTTCAGGTGGGCCAGCACCAGTCTTTCAAATGACTTTATGACCACAGATGTTGTAATCATTAATCCTGTGATTTTGGGCTTCTTTGGGATGGGGATGATAGTGGAGCATTTGAAGCACAAAGGGACTTTGCATAGCTCCAGTGATCTGTTAAAGATATGTGTGAAGATAGGGGCCAGCTGGTTAGCACAGGATTTCAGATGGTGTAACGCCATCTGGGCCTGGTACTTTTCTTGTCTTCTGTTTCCTGAAGATTTGATGCACGTTCCTTTCACA
>NW_015642819.1:734587-737633 GCF_001515625.1 Sinocyclocheilus rhinocerous
GCTAGTCAGCACAGGTTTTTAGACAGGCTGGTGTAACACCGTCTGGGCCTGGTGCTTTCTTTCTCTTCAGTTTCAGGAAGACTTGAGACACATCTTTTTCACAGACCTGAAGTGCAGGAGGGGGAGAGAGGGGTTGCTGGAGGTGTTAATAGATCCAAGGAGAGAAGGTCAGAATGGGTGTGGGGTATGAGACAGGGTTTTTCAAACCTGCAATTGAACTCATACAAATTGTCTGCCAGTTGTTGATTCAACACAGTGCTGGGGGATGGCATCTTGTAACTGGTGATGTCTTTCAGTCCTTTCCACACTGATGCAGGGTCATTGGCCGAAAGCTGATTTCTCTTAGCCACTTAGATCTCGTCAGTGTGTTTTTGGCCTGTTTTTAGAAAACTCTGTCCCCATTCCTGTAAGCATTTTCTTTGGCCTGACGGAGCTGACTGAGTTTTGCAGTGAACCATGGTTTGTCATTGTTGTAAGTGAAATCAGTCGCCATAATGGTGATTGGTGACTGCAAATCCTTTTGGGCTCTTTGACCTTACATATTCATATTCAAATTTCTGATCTAGTCATGTCAGAAGTGTGACAAATGAAAGCATTTGTCAAAATTATCGAAAGCTGATTTCTCTTAGCCACTTAGATCTCGTCAGTGTGTTTTTGGCCTGTTTTTAGAAAACTCTGTCCCCATTCCTGTAAGCATTTTCTTTGGCCTGACGGAGCTGACTGAGTTTTGCAGTGAACCATGGTTTGTCATTGTTGTAAGTGAAATGAGTTCTGGTAGGAATGCACATATCCTCACAGAAACTAATATATGATGTTATAGTCTCTGTGAGCTCATCCAGATCGGTGGCTGCAGATTCAAAAACACTCCAATCAGTGCAGACGAAGCAGGCTTGTAAATACCGCTCTGCTTCTACATGCCACAGGCTGGGTTATAAGTTGCTAGGTGTCACAATCACCAGCTGGAGTGCCCTTGATAACCACCAGAAGGCATTATATCCCATACTCAGTTGTCACTCAGTTTTGGACTTCATTTCCCATAATCCTTTGCCCAGACTCATCAGATCTGCATGTGTTAAGTACTGCGTTTTCTGAGCCATTATTATTCAAATTTCTGATCTAGTCATGTCAGAAGTGTGACAAATGAAAGCATTTGTCAAAATGATGACAAGCTTAAATATGAAATAAGCCAATTGCCTGACTTTAAGATAGTCGAACTGTTCTTAGCATTAACGTGAAGATTTTATTTTAGCATTATTTAAGCACGAAGATTAATCAATAACTTATTTTATATTCATAACTGTTTGTGGATGGATCTTTCACAATAGTGATACAACTGCTGAGAAAAGTCTTTGAAAGATTTGACATCAATACTCGACATTCAAAAAACAACAATGGTAACACTCAACAAATAAAAACAACACTTACAACATAAACCAACAACACAAACTGCTAAAAGTGAACCAAAACAAGTTCAATAGCACAAATAAAACCAACAAGAATTAAAAAAAAACTCTACAGCATGATCTATTCATGTTGCATTGCATGCTGGGTGCCTTCATAGTACATATGCACTGTAGAAACACAGCACGATGCTGTTTGTTTACAAGAAATTTCTGAGAGTGCCGTTAGATACAAGAAAAGTCTCACTGTGAAATTACTCTGAAAGTAATGCAATTAGTAACCTGGAATATGCTGTAATTTCACACTAAATGTTTTAACAGTGTATGATGCCTGCATGCTATTGGTCAAAATACTTTTCAGTAATTACCTTCAGCAAGCATGAAAACAACAGGAAAACGCCAAAACCTGGACATTTTAAGCAATTTAGAAATCCCAGCCAGGACATGTCCAGGAAAAAGAGGACGTATTGTCACCCTAGTATAGATAGATATGTCTACGTCCTAATATAGAAGGGAGTTTCATAAGCACTTTGCATAAACTGATTTTCTGGATTTTCTGTATCAGCTATAAATATTCACACAGAAGCAATAAAGTCCTTAAAAAAGTAATGCAAATACAACAAATACAAAAATTAGACTAATTTCAAATAAGTTTTATTTGTCATTATTTTGAGGACCTATACAGATTTTTTTTTCAGAATCAGAAAGAGCTTTATTGCCAGGTATGTTTACACATACAAGGAATTTGTTTTGGTGACAAAAGCTTCCACAGCACAAACAGATTACAGTGACAAGACAGATAATACAAATAGAATAAGTAAATAGGAAATAATAATATACAACAAATATTTAAAAAAATACACAATATAAAAATAGACAATATATTGCATTTGTGTGTACAGATATGTTATGTAAATGTGAATAAGAAGTATGGTGTTTTAAAGGGGTCATATGATGCGATTTCATTTTTTCCTTTCTCTTTAGAGTGTTACAAGCTCTTGGTGCATAAAGAAGATCTGTAAAGTTGCAAAGACTAAAGTCTCAAATCCAAAGAGATATTCTTTATAAAAGTTAAGAGTTAGCCACACCTACCTAAAACGGCTCGTTCGAACGCCCCCCACATATCTACCTCACTATGTGGGAAGATTAGCATAACGCCGCCCAAATGTTCACGCAAAGAAAGAAGACGTAACTTTTATTCTCGCTGTAGTATTGTTGCCGCCGCCATGTCCTGAAGACGCTGTATGCTTCGTTGTGAAAGCGAAACTACTTTGTTTGATCTTCCAAAAGAGGACGATATCCGCTTCGTCATACCTGGAGCTGATCTGTGCTGGTCGCTGAGGAAATACATCAACTTAGTGCTGTGGATCACCGGATCAGCCTTCACCGTTTTCACCGCTCCTTTGTTGGATCCGCCGGGACCGCCGTTCTCGATCCCGCCGCCTCAGCTCACGCTAAGCCGGGGCTTTCGCTCACGCTAGGCCGCTGTGTTTTTCGTTGTGAAAGCGAAACTACTTTGTTTGGTCTTCCAAAAGAGGACGATATCCACTTCGTCATGCCTAGAGCTGATCTGTGCTGGTCGCTGAGGAAATACATCAACTTAGTGCTGTGGATCACCGGATCGGCTTTCACCGTGGACGAAGCCC
>NW_015642819.1:741456-761129 GCF_001515625.1 Sinocyclocheilus rhinocerous
TGTTTATACAAGACATTATTCCCCTTCCTGTGAGCATCTTCTTTGGCCTGACGGAGCTGACTGAGTTTTGCAGTGAACCATGGTTTGTCATTGTTGTAAGTGAAATGAGTTCTGGTAGGAATGCACATATCCTCACAGAAACTAATATATGATGTTATAGTCTCTGTGAGCTCATCCAGATCGGTGGCTGCAGATTCAAAAACACAAGTTCAATAGCACAAATAAAACCAACAAGAATTAAAAAAAAACTCTACAGCATGATCTATTCATGTTGCATTGCATGCTGGGTGCCTTCATAGTACATATGCACTGTAGAAACACAGCACGATGCTGTTTGTTTACAAGAAATTTCTGAGAGTGCCGTTAGATACAAGAAAAGTCTCACTGTGAAATTACTCTGAAAGTAATGCAATTAGTAACCTGGAATATGCTGTAATTTCACACTAAATGTTTTAACAGTGTATGATGCCTGCATGCTATTGGTCAAAATACTTTTCAGTAATTACCTTCAGCAAGCATGAAAACAACAGGAAAACGCCAAAACCTGGACATTTTAAGCAATTTAGAAATCCCAGCCAGGACATGTCCAGGAAAAAGAGGACGTATTGTCACCCTAGTATAGATAGATATGTCTACGTCCTAATATAGAAGGGAGTTTCATAAGCACAGACGAAGCAGGCTTGTAAATACCGCTCTGCTTCTACATGCCACAGGCTGGGTTATAAGTTGCTAGGTGTCACAATCACCAGCTGGAGTGCCCTTGATAACCACCAGAAGGCATTATATCCCATACTCAGTTGTCACTCAGTTTTGGACTTCATTTCCCATAATCCTTTGCCCAGACTCATCAGATCTGCATGTGTTAAGTACTGCGTTTTCTGAGCCATTATTTCCTTTGTCTTTTTTTCTGCCCCTTGTTCTGGATTACTCTTTGTCTGTTTCTATTTGTCATTGTTTGGGTCACATTTGTGGATTACCCTCTGAATAAACACTGTGTTTGGATCCTCAGCCTTCATGTCTCAGAGCAGTTCATGACAGAAAACTTCACTACTATGGATCCGACAGTTGAGTTAGTCCGCCTGCACCAAGGTAATCGTACCCTCGAGGAGCACATTCAGATTTACTGAGGATCGTGTATGTAGTGTCTTCTACTCCCGAGCCTCGTCCTGTCATGGCTGCCACTCCAGAGCCCCGACCCATCATGGCTGCCAGCCCAGAGCCTCTCCACAAGACGACCGCCAGTCCAGAGCCTCTCAATTCAATTCAAGTTTATTTGTATAGCGCTTTTCATGATACAAATCGTTGCAAAGCAACTTTACAGAAACTTAAGTTTCTACAAAATATTTAGTAGTAGATTATCAGTGGTGACTGTCAGTTAATGTACATATGGCAGAAATGTACGGAAAAATCAATTAAAGACGTAATCAAACAGAAGATGAACACTATTAACAGCAATTATTATGATGCAATCAAACTTATAGCAAAATGTGGTAGTTCTGTATGTTGTTTCAGGGTTGGCATCATTAAGATAGTCGAACTGTTCTTAGCATTAACGTGAAGATTTTATTTTAGCATTATTTAAGCACGAAGATTAATCAATAACTTATTTTATATTCATAACTGTTTGTGGATGGATCTTTCACAATAGTGATACAACTGCTGAGAAAAGTCTTTGAAAGATTTGACATCAATACTCGACATTCAAAAAACAACAATGGTAACACTCAACAAATAAAAACAACACTTACAACATAAACCAACAACACAAACTGCTAAAAGTGAACCAAAACAAGTTCAATAGCACAAATAAAACCAACAAGAATTAAAAAAAAACTCTACAGCATGATCTATTCATGTTGCATTGCATGCTGGGTGCCTTCATAGTACATATGCACTGTAGAAACACAGCACGATGCTGTTTGTTTACAAGAAATTTCTGAGAGTGCCGTTAGATACAAGAAAAGTCTCACTGTGAAATTACTCTGAAAGTAATGCAATTAGTAACCTGGAATATGCTGTAATTTCACACTAAATGTTTTAACAGTGTATGATGCCTGCATGCTATTGGTCAAAATACTTTTCAGTAATTACCTTCAGCAAGCATGAAAACAACAGGAAAACGCCAAAACCTGGACATTTTAAGCAATTTAGAAATCCCAGCCAGGACATGTCCAGGAAAAAGAGGACGTATTGTCACCCTAGTATAGATAGATATGTCTACGTCCTAATATAGAAGGGAGTTTCATAAGCACTTTGCATAAACTGATTTTCTGTATTTTCTATATCAGCTATAAATATTCACACAGAAGCAATAAAGTCCTTAAAAAAGTAATGCAAATACAAAAACTTGTAGACTTAGACTAATTTCAAATAAGTTTTATTTGTCATTATTTTGAGGACCTATACAGATTTTTTTTTCAGAATCAGAAAGAGCTTTATTGCCAGGTATGTTTACACATACAAGGAATTTGTTTTGGTGACAAAAGCTTCCACAGCACAAACAGATTACAGTGACAAGACAGATAATACAAATAGAATAAGTAAATAGGAAATAATAATATACAACAAATATTTAAAAAAATACACAATATAAAAATAGACAATATATTGCATTTGTGTGTACACATCTGTTATGTAAATGTGAATCAGAAGTATGGTGTTTGCTATAAGTTTGATTGCATTATATAATAATTGCTGTTAATAGTGTTCATCGTCTGTTTGATTACGTATTTAATAGAATTTTCCATACATTAACTGAGTCACCACTGATAAGCTACTACTAAATATTGTAGAAACCTAATTTGCTGTAAAGTTGCTTTGCAACGATTTGTATTGTGAAAAGTGCTATACAAATAAACTTGAATTGAATGTTTTCCCCTCATTTTTTTGTCAATAATGGATCATCTTTCCCTGAATAAAAAAGTATTATTGAGTGTTTATGCATATAAATTACATTACTAAATAGCACATCTACTAAATCCACATCTACTATACATAGTAGTTTAAGTATTTATTAAAAAGTTTGGGGTAAGGTGTGTCTGTGTGTGTGTGTGTGTGTGTGTGTGTGTGTTTTAAGAAATACTTATATTCAAGCATGCATTAAATTAATCAAAAGTGACAGTGAAATACTTATATTGTTATAAAAATCTATTTCAAACAAATGCTGTAAAATAAAATTCTTTTGAATTTTCTATTCATGAAAACAAAATTCTAAAACAAATAAATATATTATTGGTCACACAATTTTTTTTTTTTTTTTGAAATGATTTTGTGATTTTCCTTAAAATGTATTAAAATATATTTTCAAATACAGGCTATTCCAAACATAGGCTAAATAGAAATCAGTTATTTTTAATTGTAATATTATTTCACAATATTGCAGTTTTTACTGCATTTTTGATCAAATAAATGCAGACTTGGAGAGCATTAGGAGACTTTCAAAAACATGAAAAAAAACTTTTGAATGGTAGTGTACATGAAAGTTAATTTATAATCAATAATATTTTATTTGAGTGCAATGCATTAGTTTCTAACTAGCTGTTCAAGCTATGTGAAATAGATTATGCTAAACATCAGTTAAGAAGGACACAGTCAAATTCAACACAGCAAACGTATCTACATAAAAATGATTGTGATTAATTTTATTGACCATTCCAACAAAACAAATGTCATACAATCCATGCCTACCTTATGTTTTTTTCTTGAATTTCCTGTGAAAGATCAATTTCCTGTTCTGTCAGTACATGGAGATGAAGGGATGTCTATTAAATCGTCCAAATAGACAGCAAGCGAGCATGTAAACTCCTCCTACTTTCTACTGTAAACGTATACTCTCCATGTCCTTCATTGTTCTGCACTCATCTCATAGAAAAATCATCTCAAAATAACTTTAGATATAAAACACAAACAATCTTTCTTCTTGGCTTTTTATGATTTGGTCCACTGCCCTCTGTGTTTCATGGATCCACATTGGGGAAGGTACTAACTTTATTGTTTCTACTGATGCGTCTCTCGGGCCGAACTCTGGGCTGCTTGGTCTGGATCAACTCTTCTGGTGTGTTTCCCAAAGGAGGAAGGAGTCTTTTCTTACTGTTCCTGGTTTCAGGCAGCCATTGTGGCGGCAACTCAAACGGCCCAAAACCAAACTGTGTTGCATCCTCAGGGTCTGTGGGAGTCGCAGGGGCGACCTGTGAAGAGGAGTAGGCACAAGACTGAATAGGAGAATGTTTTGGTAACACTAAGCCCTCTTCTTTTACCGCATCCCCTGACTGCGGCTGATGCAGCTCCCTTGCCACCCCTCCATTTCTACCCTGTCCTTCATCTTTGGGTTGAAAGTTGGTGGAGGCCACAGAGAAAATTTCATTCTCAACTTCTTCATCCTCGTTTGGTCTGAAGATCTGTTGTTGGCCGATATTGAACATCTCCAGGAGTTGACTACCAGAGCGAACCACAGTCTCGCCCCCTAGTGGCCCTACTTCAGCCAGACCCCCAATGCTGACCATGTTCCTTCGGCTATAGCGCCGATGCAGGCGTGCTAGCATATCAAGCAGACAACGCCGCACAGAGCGGTTTACTGTGAGGAGAAATAGCGGGTTGGTGAGAAGAGAGACCTTCGGCAGCCACACAGCAGTCAGCTGTAACCAAGACGAGGGGTAAGGACTCTAGCCGCTGCATTTTGGATTACCTTGTGGACTGTCACCACAAGATGGCCACCAGTCCAGAACCTCTCTGCAAGATGGCCGCCACACCAGAGTCTTGAGCCATCATGGACACCACGCCAGTGTTCCCAGCTGTCATGAACGTTGAACTGATGTCCAGTGTGGCGGACCCACCGCTGATGTCAGTGCGAGCGTCAGGCATCCCGGTGACCTCAGCACTCATAAGCCCGGCGATCTCAGAGGTTCTTCCACCTTCTGCTGCCCTTCCAGTAATGGCAGTTGCCATTTTGTGTGTCTGGGATAGGCACGCTTCAGAGGCAGCAGCGTCCGCTCCAGTCCACGAGTCCGTTCCAAAGTCAGCTCCAGTCCATAAATCCGCTCCAGAGGCCACTCCAGTCCATGAGCCTGTTCCAGTCCATGAGTCCGCTCCAAAACCCGCTCCAGTCCATGAGTCCGCTCCAGAGCCCACTCCAGTCCATGAGTCTGCACCAGAGCTCACATAAGCCTTAGAGCTCAGTCCTGTGTTGGTGCCAGTCTGTGAGTTTCCTGCCTGTCCGGTCTCAACCACAGAGGTCACCCTTGAGCTGCCGGACTTTCCTGTCATGGTCAAGGAGGCCGTCTCTGAACTATCAGCCTGCCTTGTCATGGCCAAAGATGCTGTCTCTGAACTGTCTGCCTGTCCTGTTACGGCTGCAGAGTTCGCTGTTAACCCCTTTGTGCTCTCTTTTGGTGTCCCGCCTGATCCGCCTTGGTGGTCTCCTGATTCATCTGCTCCACTTTGGTGGACATCTGCTCAGCCTGAGCTATCTTGGTGGTCCCCTGCACTATCAGCTCCATTGAAATGGTCCTCAGCTCCACCCTGGAGGTCTTTTGCTCCATCGTGGGGATCTTTAGTCCAGTCTGCTCCACCCTGGTGGTTTTCTGCTCTGCCTGCTCCATCCTGGTGGTCTTCTGCTCCACCCTGGCTCCCCGATTCCCCTCAATCTTCAGTCCTACTTCCTGTCCTTGGGCCTGGCCCTTCATCCATCCCCCTGTTCTGCCACTGCTCCACCTCCCTCCTGGAAGCTTCTCCTTAAGGGGGGACTATGTCACAATCACCAGCTGGAGTGCCCTTGATAACCACCAGAGGACACTCCATCCCATACCTCTGTCACACAGTCTTGGACTTAATTTCCCATATTCCTTTGCCCAGACTCATCAGCACTCATTGTTTGCTTCTGTGTCTCATTAACCCTGCCTGCTCACCCTATATATAGCCCAGTTCATTCAGTCATCGATTGTGAAGTTCTGCATATGTTAAGTACTGCATTTCTGAGCCGTTATTTCCTGTTTTCCTGTGTCTTGGTTGTTTCTGCCCCTTGTTCTGGATTACTCTTTGTCTGTGTTTCTTGTTATTGTTTGGATCATGATTGTGGATTACCCTCTGAATAATCACTGCATTTGGATCCTCAGCATTCGTGTCTCGGAGCAGTTCATGACACTAGGCAACTCTAGCTAAATAAACCCTTGCCTTCAATTTTGAGGTATTTATTTTAACTGAATTTGAGAGACATGTGCTGCTTCCATCAGACAATTTAACTAATGCTTTGAAATTCATGAAAATAGCATTATTTTAAAAAATGTTTTTAAGAGTGCCATGTAAATGGATGACAATCAGTGTACTTCCAAAGAACGCTTTTGCTTGATGTTTTTTGTACATTAAAGCATTGTGGAAAAGAGCACAAGTATTATGTTAATTCCACATAACAGTTGTAGTGTAGCTCAAGTAGGAATCCAAGCTAGTGGTTTCTGGATTTGAAAAACACATTAAACAACTTTAAAATACATCAAGACTTTTAATTAATGGCACTAAAACTGGCATATGGGGGAAAACAAGCTGCCCTCTTTAATACATTTTTTTTCTTCTCAGTCACATGCAAGTGCTTAATCTTTAGCTTTGCTTTTGCCATAAAGGGTGATTAACTCAGAGAAACAATGTTTCTTTTTATGAAAATGTGTTTAATGAGGATAGATGTACTTGCATATTGAATATTGGTCAATTATTGAGGAACTCAGTAGAAGAAATTTAATGAACCAATGACATAAAATAGATGTGGGTATTTTATGAACATTTTAATGTCAAAACCGTGTCCCTTTATCGTCAGCATTTAATTTAGCTTTTTAAAGACCTAATCTTTATTGTATAATTAGACAGATATGATTGAAAGAAGTATTTTTTCTACTCTAAAGGAGGTAGAGCTTTTTCGCATTTGGCTCCCAAACTCTGGAATAGCCTTCCTGATAATGTTCAGGGTTCAGACACACTCTCTCTGTTTAAATCTAGATTAAAGACACATCTCTTTGGCCAAGCATTCAAATAATGCATCTCATAATCTTGTACTGCAGTTATATCTGATCAAATGCACATTATTATACTTTAGTTTGGGTTAAACAAATCAATTTTGCTTGGTTGGAACAGCAGCTACGCTAACTATGTCTCTATTTGTTTCTCCGTTTTTGCCACGGGGAACCACAGTCTCGCCCCCTAGTGGCCCTACTTCAGCCAGACCCCCAATGCTGACCATGTTCCTTCGGCTATAGCGCCGATGCAGGCGTGCTAGCATATCAAGCAGACAACGCCGCACAGAGCGGTTTACTGTGAGGAGAAATAGCGGGTTGGTGAGAAGAGAGACCTTCGGCAGCCACACAGCAGTCAGCTGTAACCAAGACGAGGCTTTTGCAGCCCCCAGCACTGAACGGTATATGACCAGAGCTGCGTAGGGAGTGCTGCACAGCGCGAAGACTAGAACGATGGACAACAGAGTGGCATGAAGTTCAGCCTCGCGCTGAGACACATACGGGATGGAAATGCTGTTCTGTGGGGTGCGCAGTGCCGCGATGATCACTTTCTTCTTCTGGCTGGTGCTTAGTGCGCGGCGGATTAGTGCCATGGCTAGAAACACCACTGCTAGTGGTAAAATGAGTGTGGTGATACTGTATGTGATCATGTAAACCAGATGTCCAAGTGATTGGCCGTCAGAACAGGAAGAGGTGGCGTAGACATCCGTCACATTGCTTACGGCAAAAACAGGGGCGCTGGCCACCACCGCATGCACCCAGATATAGATGACCAGGTCTCTGGATTTGGCATCTGATATCTTTCTCTCCAGAGGATACAACGCTGAGTAGTACCTGGAAGTGAAACAGGGAAGGCACCACTGTTAAGGTGCAGTCACATTAGCAAAATTTTGGTAAAATTTCAAAGGCAAAAAAGGTCCATTACCTATTGTTAAAATAGACAAACGAAGCACAGCTCACACAGAATTAATTTTCAAACCAAGCAGCTTTCTGTTGGCTAATGTTCAGGGACTGGACTGTACTAGTTAAGCTTGATGGTTTTGATTCACTATAAAGAATCAACTCATAGGAGTCATTCATTTGGGAATCAGTTGGAATACGCTGGTCATGCTAATAAGTTTGATTTATTTAAAATAACTAGTTCATAAGAGTCATTTATTTAGAGATCGGACTATACAAGTTGCACTGAATGATACTGACTAAAAGGAAGCGACTCATAAAAGTAATTTGTTTGGGAATCAGTTAGACTACACTGCTTGTGCTGAAGAGTTTTGATTCAGTTAAAGAGCCTGTTTTGCTTAGAGATCGGACTATACTAGTTGAATGGTTTAGATTCACTCAAATCTGACTACACTAATTGTGCTAAATGTTTTTTGTTTAAATAGAATTTGTTCTGAATATGAACTAAATAAGAACATTTCCTTTCCCAGCCCTATTTAAATCAGTTACATAACAATAATACTTTTTAGTGGACTAAATTGTTTATAGCACAATTAAACTGCTTTATGTGTGCACAAAAAGACATAAATAGATTGATTAGATAGATTCATAATGAAAACCCCAGGAAAGACACAAAAGGGAAATTTTTAAAATATGTAAAATCAGAAAATAAGTTAAGTTTTATTATGTGATTTGTGTCTGCATGGTGCATGTATGTTTTTTTTCTGAAGTGAAAACAATGTCTCAAGAAAGGCTTCTGTGCTAAGCAAAATAGATTATTCAATGAACTGATAAAGGGTCTGGCGGAGTAGGTAGCTATGGAAGCACTAGTCTGTGAAACAGCTGGTGCCCATGGGTTGACTACAACTGTAAGAGTTTTCAGATTTTCTCAAGAGATCATTCACCATATTATCATCTTAACCAAGCGTTTTAATTACTGTTTGGTTGAGACCCTTAGTGACCTCAAATCTGAAACAATTACATTTTAATTGTTAGTAAAAGATGAGTGAATTAGCATGCATGTCCACTCACCTATCCAGGGCGATGACAGCAAAGCTGAGCACAGTGGCAGAGCAGAAAAGCCTGTGTAGGAACTTGATGGCTTTGCACAGCAGGAGCGTATGGACCCATAGGCAGCATAGGGGACTGGCACTCAAGGCTATGTCAAAGGGCACACACACCAACCCAGCACAAATACCAGAACATGCCAGGTTCTTGATGAAGAGATTCGTGACTGATTTGAAGACATTGGTGTAACAAGTGCACCACAGCACTGCAGTATTGCCTGGGGACGAAGAGATGAAAAGGAGAAAAGGTTGAGGAGGGTTACAAGCCTATGTCAGTATCTAAGGACACAACTGAATGTGAGTGGGACATGAGCAGCCCTCATCTTATTGTCTACAGCAGTTCCCATGGCAATGAGGTACCTAAAGGTTGCACGCTAATTTGAAGGGGGGAAAAAAAGCCTTGTTCCCTTTGTGGTTCCTGTAAGCAACAGTATGGCATTCTAATGCTGCTGTGATGAACAAACAAAGCTCACAGCACGGTATAAGATTTGAGGAAGAAGCAAAAGCTTAGCATGCACAGACATAGAAACCAAGTGTTTCTAATATTGAGATGTTCACATGAGGTGGGACACTTCTTGGATAATTAATTTTATTCTGGGTTCAATACTGGGTTTATTCTGGGTTGCACATAATATACAGTACCTGTACATACAAAAACTGTCTATTGTAATATACCTGCACATACAACTGTCAATTTATATATTTTTATTCCTTATTTACTTGTTCTATTTTTTATTATCTGTGTTTTTTGTTCCGTCACTGTCATTCTGTTACACTGTGGAAGCTTCTGTCACGAAAACAAATTCCTCATATGTGTAAACATACCTGGCAATAAAGCTCATTCTGATTCTGATTCTGATACATGCTCAATTGAGAGCAATTGTAGCATGATGATTACCACAAAATTAAATGTCATCTCTATAAAAAAAGGGTTATAGTAAAGCACTTAAAATTAAAGTATCACTGTTTTTATTTTAACTACATACAATTTATCATGTAAAACCCTAAAATTCCTATAAAAATTATGATTTAGCTTTACAGGTTAAAGGGGTCATATGATGCGATTTCAAGTTTTCCTTTCTCTTTGGAGTGTTACAAGCTGATTGTGCTTAGATAAGATCCCTGAAGTTGCAAAGACTAAAGTCTCAAAACCAAAATAATGATCTTTAAAAAAGCATCATATGACCCCTTTAAATAACTCACAAGTTATTACAGGAAAGTGTTTTAATATAGTTATAAACTTTACATTTCTGCGTTTATATACAAACCTGGTCCTATTTACTTCCACAGTCCATGAGGGACCATTTGAAAGTCAAATGCTGTCCATTGACCTTAACTTATACTGAACCCATACTATTCTTTAACATGACACATGACAACACATCTGTAACTGATAAGCATTTCCATAGTTTGCTTCATTTCTTCATACCATAGATAAGCATTTAAAACAATCAGAGAAAGCATGTAAAAAAGTATTACTTGGGGCTAAATGGAAAAAAGTGGAAAGTGGAAATCTATGCAAGATTCATTTACTTTGAAGAAATGATGCACGAACATGATGGAATTCACACGGCTTGAATTGAAATGGAGCATGAGGTGAATCTTTCCTTGGATGTTGATGTGAACGGAGCACTTAGGTGACAGGTGCTCTCTAGCCAGACCCGTTATTACGCTTGACACACTTTTGGAAGGTGCATCTTTTCCGCAATGACTGTGACTTTCATCTTTTCCCATTACCATACAGGTGTAACAGGCAAAGCACAGTGGAATCCATCTGCAGCTGCCTCTGTGTTATTACTCTGGTGACATTTTGAGTGCACACTGACAGTGCCGGATAATTGTCCATTTGTTCCCAGAAGTCTCCAGTATGCCCGTGGCTAATAGTGTTATTTAACTTCACAGGGGTTCCATTAGTGGTTTCTCAACTCTTTCTAATATGTTTGAGAATTTTGAAGTGTGAGAATAGATGTTGGCTAACTTAGCTGTAATTATCATGCCTGATTAATCTTAATGATGAAAAATCACTCAAAAGTAATGAAATTGTCAGATCAGAAGATTATCAAACCTTGCTGTGTTTTTAAAGGGATAGTTCACCCAAAAATGTGTATTCTGTTATCATTTACTCACCCTCATGTCGTTCCATACCTGTATCACTACTTTCTTCTGTGTTCCACATAAAAAAAGAAACAAGTTTGGATGATCATGATAATGCCATGAGTGAATGATAACAGAATTTTCAATTATGGATGATATAGCCCTTTAAATTCTTTGTTTGAGAATTATTCAAAATGTATGCGTTGGATGCATAAGCAGCAAACAGACAGATGTTAGTGGAATATTTGCAGGAAAAAACAACTGTATTTTTTAATTTGGAAGGAGCATGAGCAAAGCAGTTTGCTAAATGAATGCCAAGGATAAAACTTGAGTGAAATAATGACTAACCCATTGCCACAATGACTTCCGTAACTAGTAATCACAATGAATGTCTGAAACGCAAAATTCCCAACTTTTCTGAAACTTGAGCCCGAATCCAGTGCAGAAACAGATTATCAGATTACGATCATTTATACTAAGCGTTCTGCAGGCTAATTAGTCATGTGATGGCTCGTTTGTTTGAGTCTGACAAAATTGCCTCCCTCTGACGTAGTTCAGGAAAAAAAAAACAAGAACAAAAGGACATTATACTAGTATAAACAATGCTAAAATCTCATTTACTGTGAGAAGGCTCTGAATACTCCTCTTTCTCCAAATATTGCATAATTTCTATAAGATTATCAGTCGTGTTCTACAGCACCTGTAATCCGTGTAAACAAAATATAGTCTTTTTTGTCCCAGGTATCATTGTCAGAGTGAGCGGCTGTCGTGTAGAAAAAAGCCTCCTTAGAACCATGGCATGTGACTGACTGAGGAAACATTACACATTTCTGTTTGTATCAGTTGAAGCATGAATGAACCAAACAACATCTCATTTCTTTGTTTCTGATTTGTGGCATGATCACTGACTTCTAGATGTGATAGTCATTTTGCTGCAATGTGTAAGAATTCACACAATCATCTTAACACAGTGCAGGATCTCCTCCAGTCGTGTCACCTCTTTATCCTGAACATCACCCCACAGACCCACCGGAGACGACGCGTTTAGGAAACCCAGATTAGATGCGTTTAAACTTGTGGTTCCGTTTTCTGACAGAGGAAACCAGCTCTCCGCGTTATCCGCCTCCATCATCATTCATATCTGAGGCGCCACCAGAATTCTTCGGCTCTGGTCTCGCCGCGCACACGTTATTGGTGAACAGGGCTCGAGCGTTATGATGTTGTGTCCAACATGATTAACTCGCGAGTTTTCTCCAGTTCCTCAAAATGATCGAAAACGCAAAGCATCTTTAAAAAAACGCTGGACGGAGATCGTTCTCGATAATAAAATATCCCATACAGGACTGCACATTGCAGATCTTGTCGCTAAACAACGGCCTTTTCAGAATCGCGATACTGAAATTAATATTTGCGATATAAAAAAAGGCATAATTTTGATTACACAGTACAGATCGCATATACAATGTCATTGATGGAGCGATACGACAGTGACACGCGCTTGTCTCGCGTCTCACAACTCAACTTCATTTCACTAGCCGTGTGAACAGACGAACATAACATAATACGGGTTATATACAATATTTCGCGAGCATTGGGTTACTACAATATGCAACTGTATGCTAATAATAATGTCTAAACAGTGTACGATAAACCATAGAGAAAATGCCAGAGAAATTACCAACATACCCGTATGAGATCGTTATGAACGATCATAGCCATATCCAAGTGTCAAAAAACGATTTTTGGTAAACGCATATCACGCTAAATATCGAGTCAGTGTGTGATCTGACAACTGGGCTTTAGCGAACAGGCTTCATTGCGAGTGACAATAGCGCTTTATTGCTTCAAATGAACGGTTGCTTCAAAACGTTATTTGAGCAGTTTTCATTATTGTGAAGTAAATAATTTATCCAGTGAGCAAAACGCCAGCATGTAGCCTACCGAATCCACACGTTAAACTATTTCCTTGCAGTATATCTACTGAGTGTGCAAACCTCCCACTGCATTGAATTTGTCTACATGTTGCTTTTGTTTTCTTGTTCTATAATAAGAAGTCTAGTGGTCCTTGGTCAGGGGAGATTTTAGACAACACATGAGGAATCTCTAAAGCCTGCATGAAATGAGACCGGGGCTAGTTGTCACACAAGGATGTTGTCAGAAGGGTTAAGCAATATTTCAGTAACTAGAAGGTATTGAGTCAAAAGTCCAGTTACACAATTGTGTGTTGTTTTCTAGAAGTTGTTTTGGTTTCACCTAATTCAAAACTATACTAGCCTAAATATTTGTGAATTCTACATCTAATACAAAAGTGATGCACATGCTTCTCCAGCACTGTGATTTTGCAGCAAAAAGGACCATAAATTATTTAAACTATTTTGTAGTTTACTAAGCATTCTCTTGACCTAATTTTTAAATTAAGACCATTTTTCCCTTGACAGCGATTGTAATTGAAGGATGCTGCAATATTATTCTCTGCACTAGATACCATCTTCTGCTATCCAGACATTAAGGGACTTTCCACACGCTAATTAATTCTGACATTGTCCAGTAAATACTATTAAAACATAATATAACATTTAAAAAAGTTCATGAATAGAGTAAAAGAGCTCTGAAGCTCACATACAATGCTACAGGCCCTAACGACACAGCTAGCAACCAACCTTCATTTCAATAATATAGATTTTCTCTGTTGTAGAGCTCACTGGCATTCACATAAGTAATTCTTGTTTTTATATAGGCTAGAAAAAAATTATTTATGTACTTGCTTTTTAGTAACCTAATGATCTGTTTCTGCAAAACTGAAGACTTTTCAGTGTCATTACCATTATTTGATTCACCTTCGGACAATATTAATATTCAAATTGTGACCCATGCTGGCAAAAAGAGTAGGAATGCGCTCGGGCTAATTGAGCTACAGGCAAAAAGAAAGTGAAAAATGTAGATTTTGAGATTTTCACAAACATGAGTTAAAGGGATAGTTCACCCAAAAATGAAAATTTTTATCTGCTTACTCCCAGGGCATCCAAGATGTAGGTGACTTTGTTTCTTCAGTAGAACACAAACGGAGATTTTTAAGAAGACGCAAACGCGCTCAGGACAGTTCAAACATTGAGGTGAAAATCAGAGGTAAAAAACGATATAAATACTGTTCAGTTTCTTGCACAGACTGATCGATTCATGTCTTTACACATCAATGTATCGTCACGAGCCGCAGGGTTTAATTTGGTTTTGTTTGTGTATGTTTTATGACTCTCAAAGCCGTGATTCCCATCCACTTACATTATACGACTGACAGACTGCAACGGTTTGAGTTAAAAATCTCCGTTTGTGTTCTACTGAAGAAACAAAGTCACCTACATCTTGGATGCCCTGGGAGTAAGCAGATAAACATCAAATTTTAATTTTTGGGTGAACTATCCCTTTAAGCTCTCGTATAACGGTCTCAATGCTCCAAATAATAATTTTAGATGTTTAATTACCTTTATTTTTTCGTTTTCTGAGAGAAGTACCTTTTCTCCGCTCGCTTCTCACGCTGACTGTCATCCGAAGCGCGCACGATCCCGATAAATATACACAGAATTACAGTATTTAAGTATTCACACAAATATAATCTGTAATGTCTTAAGTGAAAGTATGGGGAACTGTTGGGGAAAAACATCTGATGTATAACATTATATTAGATCTGTGCAGTACAGTAGGTCTTAATATAGGCCGCCTCATTAATGTTAATCTAACAATAAAAGAAAAGAGAGAATCACCTGCTGCTCATTGAACTGCTTTTGTAGTTTTAATAATCAGTTTATTTGTAATGAACACACTAAAGGGATTTTTACATTTGATTATTTGTTTTTTCTTACTTTAATGCATTTGTTTATATGTAAAATTAAAAAGGTAGGCTAATGCATTATTTGTTTCTTTCTTATATTTGTTCTACTGGGTTTTTTTTTTTGCATCTGTTCTTATTTATAATAACAAAGATAAAATAAAAAAATAGCTATATTGTGATTATTAATTATTATTAAGAAAAGAACTGGAGTAAAAGATGCAACACTGCAGGTGTTTTTGCTTTGGAACCTTTAGATAACTTTAACTCGATTTTTCTCAAAATTGACTTTGCTGACTCTGTCGACATCAAACGGGTGTAGCTCAGTTATTTTCGTCTGATTCCAACAAATCATACATCATTCTGAAGGTCTTTTAATGGAGAATGTGAACATAAAAATAACTAATTTTTGAAAATTTGCTCATTGTGACTCATTTTGCCAGCACAGGTCACAATTAATATTTGAATTATTCTGTGATTCCCCACTCAAGAACACAATCATCTGTTCACATGTCATGCACTGCAGATTATAGTAACAGCTCCTCTGTAAATATAAAAATAATCTTTTCCAGTTAATCCACATGCAAGAACTCTTAAGAGCTTCCTCTTAAGTAGTCCGGGTTAAACGGCACAGCCCACTGGAGGGTGTCCTTATCACAGTGCTCTCTAAAAGATTTGCAATAAGTACCACTGGAGGTTTGCACAGAGAGGATCTCAACGTTAAAAAAACCCACTGATGAATACGAAAGAAAACAATCATCAGCGCTCATCCAGTGAGAATCACTTTCATGTTCTGGTGCATGTGAAATAATGGCAGCTATACTGCAACAAACTTAAAGGGACAGTTCACTCAAAAATTTAAATTCTGTCATACTCGCCTTCATGTTATTCCAAACCCATACGACTATTTCATTTTTGGAATACAAAAGCAGATATTTTGTAAAACCTTTTGACTTTCATTGTATGGACCGTTGAAAAATGCTGAAACAAAATCATCTTGAGGGTTGAGAGTAAATGATTACAGAATTTTCATTTATGGGTCAACTATACCTTTAAATCATAATATTGCTTAATACAATGGTAATGTTTAGTGTTGTTGTGGCACAGAACGATTAATTTGGATTACTGTCTTCCTAATAATCATTTGTGGATGTTGTCTAGTATTCCACTGACCAACACATCTAAATTATAATATATTTATATAAAATAATTAAACTAACAATTAAACATACAAAATCATACAACATCATCTCAAGATATCTAGTTGTATTTTATTGGAAGCTCTGGGTAATACATAAAAGTGTAAGTTGCATACAGTAGCTCACTTGTAACCAATGCCCATAGTTGCACATCTCCATCACAAAGTCTGTACCTTGATAGAATGTTTATCTAGACAAACATTCTTCTGGAAAGAAAAGATTGAGGAGGAAAACAACCTGTATTTGCCCCCCACTAAGGCTGAAGATTTCTTTAAAATGAAGGCACCAGAGGCTGTACAATAAAACAGACCTAATGTAGAGATACTGACAAGAGAGAATACTACAGGAATCCAGATAAACAAGTATTATCACCACTATAAGAATTTCAATCCATTTGATTTGATCGACTTAAAATTAGTGTTAAGTTATAATGCAAAAATGCGGCACAGCAGTGAAAGTGCACTGCTGTTCAAAAGTTTTTTTTTATTTGAAAGAAATTAATACTTTTATTCAGCAAGCATGCTTTAAATTGATAGTGACAGTAAAGAATTTTTAAATTGTTAATTCAGCATTGGCATCACAGGAATATTACATTTTATAATAGATATAAATAGAAAACCGCTATTTCACAATATTAATGAAAAAAAATAAGCTTACTGACCCCAAACTTTTGAATGGCAATGTGTGATAAAGAAACACACAAATATGAGTTTGATTTTACAAACAATTTCTCCATACTCTGTATGAATGATATAAACATATGATTTTAAGCAAATAATACATGTGCTTCATTCAGTTTGATCATTTGTTAATTCTTGACTACTTAACTACTTTAGAAATTAAGGTAATTCAAGTCAACACTAATTGGATATTATGACTATGATATGGACTTTATACAGTCATTTATACAGTCAAAGTTTTGGCAGTGACAAATTTTGTTATGCAAAGTTTGCTGCTTAAGCTGTTGTGGTATTCATTCACATTGTTTCTAGATTATTGTGTAGAGTGAACAGATGCATTTTAAATAATTGTTAAAAGTTTAATTGGCCAAAAAATGAACTTTTCACAAAAAAACAAATTTCACTGTTTTTTGATCCTGAAACTGTCTGGGACATTTGGAAAATCAATTGTTCGGAGACGAAAAGATGAACGCTACCATGAGTCCTGTGTTGTGCCAACAGTGAAGCATCCTGAGACCATCCATGTGTGGGGTTGCTTTTCAACCAGAGCGAATTGCAGAGGTTATGAAGAACAAAGGGTCAACACTGTAAATATTGACTCATTATATATATTTTTTGCCAATAAAAGCCTTTAAAACTTATATGCTTATCATTGTTTTTCAGTATACCATAGAAACGTGGAAAAATAATCTACAAATACTGAAGCAGTGAACTTTGCAAAACACAAAATTCGTCACTGCCAAAACTTTTGGCCATGACTGTATTCCCTTTTTCTTACAGTATAGATATGCAGTTGTCATCAGCAGCAGCTAAGTGTTTTTTGAAAAAATTCACCATCCTCTTCCATGTGTCCAGCTGAGCCTCTGAATGGGCCTTAGGTTCGCCGCCAAAGTAAACCACTTGGTTAGCGGCAGCATGAAAATTAGCAAGACAAAACGGCATATAGGGAACCTCAATAAAGTGACCTGCTTTTTCATACCTCACCAGCTCGTAGTTATTCTTCCCGTGTGCTTTAAGTCTGTCGCATGCTAGTTTTGCATAATAGGCACTTTGCCAATTCCTGTCAGCTTCTGACATTATAAACATGAAGTTACCTGAGGCACGTTCAATGGGAATAATGCTAGGAAGGCCTTCTTCTGACATTGGGTCATTCATAACATCCCCAATATCCACAAGGCCCAACGGTGTCATTTTTGCTCTCTTAACATCAAACATGAGGGGTGGAACACAAATGTCTTTGTAGTAGATGGGAACCAAAGTATTGGCATTGCATCCATTGATCCAAACAGTAGCCGATATACCAGGAAGGAATGTTGCCATTGACAAACCGAGATCTCCACTCTTTGATATGGACACTAGGCCAATTTTTTGATCTTTGACCTTTGGAAAAAAATTAAAAATTATATATATATATATGTATATACATAAACAAAACGAATTCAAAATATTAATAAAAATTATAATTTCATTGATAATAAAACAAAACTGCTCTGGGATTATTATAAATCTCCCATTGTAATTTTCACAATTTTATCTTGAAATCATAACAATCAGGAATATTCTACATATGAATGGCTGTACATACTAACCTCTGGTTGTTGCCGTAGAAAATCTATACCTTCTTCAAAGTACTCAAGGTGAAATTTGTCAGCTCTTTTGGGTAAATCTTGGTAACCCTGGAAAGCCAAGGCAAAAACAGCAAAGCCTCTCTTTGCCAACAGAGCTGCCCTCAACTCAAAAGGACCTCCTCTAAATACATATGTATCCAAAATCCCAGGAAATGGTCCTTTACCTGAAAAATCATAATATTACATCATTAACTTGATCAGCTTGACTGAAATGGTAAACAGAAGTGTAAAGAGTACCTGAAAACCACTGCGTAAAAGTACAGATACCTTAAGAGTGAAAATAACTCCATTACAAGTTACAAGTCACCAATTCTAATACCACTTGAGTAAAAGTCTTTTATCTGATAAAAAGTATCTGATTTTAACAGTACTTAAGTACTGTAAGCAACTCATACTGAATATAGGCTGAATATAGTCCTCAACACCTAAGAGACCACAGAGTGAAAAACAAGAAACAGGTGATTTGAGAAGAGCCATCATATGCTTATTTTCTCAAATCTAAACAAACTGAACACCTCAAAATTGCAATAAATCAAGGTCGTCACAACAGGCTCTTCAACGTCTCCAAACACTCACGTCTCAGTTTAGCTGAAGTGCTCAAAAAGGGCATAAGTAAACCAATATCCTTCAAAAAAGTCTCTTCAATATAACAGATAAATAAAATATTGTTAAGTAAAATTATACATTCAGACTTAAAGCCTACTTGCACTGGATCTGCTGGTGTCGGCCTCATCACCGCAATGTTTCCCACACATAGACTTCACTTGGACGGCCGCCCAACTATGAGTCGGAGAAACATTTTTGCTTTTATAATTTTTATCCTCTTACACTTTTTTTTTTTATCCGCTCAATGATGAAACCATTCGCGATCAATTAACTAGTGGAAAATCTCCCCTCGCCCTACACCAGGGATGGGCAACTTTGATAGTGACGAGGGCCAGCATTTTTTCTCCTTTATACCAAGGGGCCAGATTACTAATCCACGTCCACACACCTTTTACACGGTCTTACTCAATTTCCTTTTTATTGAAGGAAATTAAAGTATAACTAATGTAATTTGTTTTTAATTGTTTAATTGATAATAAAGCAAAATCCCTCTGGGTGAGTTATCTTAAAGGGGTCATATGATGCGATTTCATTTTTTCCTTTCTCTTTAGAGTGTTACAAGCTCTTGGTGCATAAAGAAGATCTGTAAAGTTGCAAAGACTAAAGTCTCAAATCCAAAGAGATATTCTTTATAAAAGTTAA
>NW_015642819.1:761179-761592 GCF_001515625.1 Sinocyclocheilus rhinocerous
TACTTAAAGGGGGGGTACAATGCTGTTTCATGCATTCAGAGTTGTTTACACTGTTAAAGAGGTGTAAAGAGGTGTAAAGAGGTGAAACAAAGTTTCAAAAAACAATTTGGACGTATGACGGAGTATTTCTGTGCCAAAAATCCTACTTCCGGTTGGTACAAGTTCCGGAGAGTTTTTTTCGATGGTGGCTCTTCATGACGTAGACGAGGGTGGAACTCCTTATATGGGCATTTCTCCCGGAAGAGCGCGCCCGCGCACACATCGACCAGAGCGAGAGTGAGATCGCGCCCATCAACGAGCTTCATCCGGCGGCAGCGCTGCAGTGCACAGGACTCGGTCAGGAAGAATGTCTCCAAAGAAGTGTGTTTTTGGTTGTAAGGGAAAGATAACTTTGTTCAGCTTCCTAAAGAACC
>NW_015642819.1:761759-761899 GCF_001515625.1 Sinocyclocheilus rhinocerous
TTTGGACGTATGACGGAGTATTTCTGTGCCAAAAATCCTACTTCCGGTTGGTACAAGTTCCGGAGAGTTTTTTTCGATGGTGGCTCTTCATGACGTAGACGAGGGTGGAACTCCTTATATGGGCATTTCTCCCGGAAGCG
>NW_015642819.1:762078-770550 GCF_001515625.1 Sinocyclocheilus rhinocerous
AAAGAAGTGTGTTTTTGGTTGTAAGGGAAAGATAACGTTGTTCAGCTTCCTAAAGAACCCAGCGTTATGTAAACAGTGGATACAGTATTTTTTTCCGGGGCAGCAACGGAGTTTCACAAGTGTGTTTGTTGACGAACGTTTTATAAACAAGGCCCAGTTCGACGCTGTATTTGCACATCGTTTGATACTGAAAGATGGAGCATCCCAGCTATAAAAGATCCCAGTCATGATCTGGAACTGCAGACGGTAAATGAAACGGCATCAAATGTCTGTTTTGTTGGCATTCGGCGCTCAAGTGCTCGTCACTCTTTAGCTCTGCCCACGGCGCCTCCAGGAGCTCGGCTTTTTCTGGAGAGAATCGTAAAGCTGTATATTTCTTTTATAAATAGGATAAAACTAAAGACTTTTTGGAGATATGAAGGATGCAGTACTACTCTATAGGTACTCAAGATTAACATGAGATTGGGTGAAACTGTGTGTGTTTAACACTCTACATTGCCAATAAATCAGTTCAAATCTCTGGGCAACTTCGTTAGCCAATGGCTAATACATTCTTAGATATTACTTGCCAGTTTGTGTGTTAGAGGCTAATTATATGTTTAGCTTAGATATATTTTCATTCGCTGAACATTTGAGAGTTTCGCTCTCTGTCAAGCGATCTGTACTATTTCAATTCAGCTCAATGGATGCGCAGCATACCTGTATTTGACACACCGTAAACTCTAGTGTGAAGGCGCACAACTCACAGTCGCTTTGCTGATAGCGTTGTTTCTCACACATGCAAAGAGAGAGAGTGAGAGTCTTACATATCACGCTGAATCAAGGCGCTACATGTAAACGTTATTCTTTGTTATATTTTCCTGTAAAAAAAAATAACGGAGTTCATTTAGAATTATTCAGCTTTTAAGAACAAGCAGGAGATATGCCGGTTTCTCCGGTAGTAGGCAGGACTAATGCGCAAACAGCAATCTCATTGGCTGGCGCTCGCCTATTACCGTCCCTGTTTTGATTTCAGCAAATCAGGTCGAGTGAACGCACACAACGTGATTAATATATTCATGAACCCAGCAGTTAGTAGTAGTAGTATTAGTAGTAGTATTATCTTTTAATAATAATTACTATTATCTATGACCAACAATATCTTAAACACCACCACTAGTCCTAAGTACCTAAAGACAAATATGCATACATACATGGTTACCAAGTTTTAGTTCTGTTCTATCATTAAATAGTGCTTAATTATCATAATATCATAATATAATGCTTCATTGACTGATGTTAAGAGGGTACAATCAGATATTTAAGAAGCTGTGCCATTTTACACACACACACACACACACACACACATACATATATGTGTGTGTGTGTGTGTGTGAAATAGTATATCAGTCTGGCGTGTAAACAAAAAAATTTACTAGCCAATGGCGATTATATTTGCATAGAGGGTTGCTTCAATACATTAAATGGTAAACAAACGTCTTAATGATCATTTTAAGACGTCTTATATTTTGGGGATGGAAAAACATAAATCGCGATACAGCTCACTACATGACAGTTAATGTGGAGGCCCCCCTTGCGATCATTTGCATTTAACTTAAAATACACTGTCATTTTTGCTCATACAGAGTAATACATCTTTTGAATCTGAAAAAGGTCTACTTTTATTTGTGTGCACTCACAATAACAACAAAACGTTGTGCTTTTGTAAAATAATGAACGCAAACCCTACGCTTTCTGCCGTATAGGTCTCTGTGAACTTGATCGGGTCAAAAAAAATTAAAATGAAAAAAAAAATTCCACTGCAACGCCGTGTTTGCCTCACAGACATGAAAATATATATCTATAGAAAGCAAATTGTCTACTTTTAAATGAACCAATTCAAATGGAAAACAAATATTTTCAGATTATGTAATGCGCAAAACCACGATCATATTTTGCGCAGCTTGTCAGTGAACAATGGCTCTGTGTAGTTAATGCTGCTCCACGTGAAAGCACGCACGTGTAGAGATTTACCGCTGATTACAGAACCGGCTTTACTGACGAGATGCACATTAAATATCGTGCAATATTTATCGTGCAGCCCTACACACAACACACTATCACATTTCTATAATTCAAATCCGTTAAAGGATTGTTAGGCTGCATTAATTAGATCAACCGGAACAGTGAACACTTCCCATAACACCCGATGTACTCGATACATTGTAAGAAGAATGGCATCTATGCCAATATTAGTCTGTTTCATTCTTATTCCGAGGTCACCGTAGCCACCCAGATTAAGTCCATATTTAGACCATATGATGGATCAGCACCTAGAGACGACATCTACAGCCCTGAATGTCAGCGGAGAGCATGTCAACTAGATGGGGCCCAGAGACAGATCCCCTGCGAAGACCTTGTTAACTAGACGGTCATTAGGACAAGACCATGGGAACCAGACAAGTCCTCTGCCCAATCTGACCTGTGTTGGAGCCTGGAATTAAATCATGCCATGCTGCTCTGGCAAGAGGAGAACTGGCCCCCTGACTGAGCCTGGTTTCTCCCAAGGTTTTTTCTCCATTTCTGTCACAGATGGAGTTTTGGTTCCTTGCCACTGTTGCCTTTGACTTGCTTAGTTGCGGATGCTTAATTTCTGGCAATATTGTCGGCTTGATTGCACAGACACTATTGGAAGAGAGCTGAACTGGATGATGACATCACTGAATCAAAAATTAACTGATTTTAACTGAAAAATTTACCATTTGTTATTGTCCTCTTGTATTATTGACAAACTATTTCCTGTTTGACACTGTATAGCTGCTTTGACACAACCAGTTCCCTTTCGAGAGGGTCTCTCGACGTTGCATACAGCGTAAGCTGATCGCATTGGGGAAACACCTTTCTCCTCAAATACTGAAGCCTTATTCGTTTAACGCCATTGCATCGCAATGGCCAATGGCGCTCGAGCGCACAAAAAGGGTGGCGGGAAAGCGCCCTATATAAGCGGCGCCGAGTGGCATTTCATCAGAATCTTTCTCCTTCATCATAATGCTTATGTCTTCGCCGTTGATTCATCGCCAAAGAGGATTGTGGAATTTGCTTTGCTAATCCCTTAAGCGTTCCGGTGGAGTATGGATTGAAGATATCATTTATGTTTACCCGATCTGCGTGGGACCCATCGGGATCTCCGACGGACTCAAACTTTGTGTCTTCTGCCTGGCCGCGCCCACGCAGAAGCTGCCACTGAGGGCCCTAACTGCCCGCATTGTGATGCTAAAAAAGTGAGCGTCAGAATTCTCCGGGATCGGTTAGCCTTCGCGCAGCCGCCCCCTCAACCGCTCTCTTCAAGCAGGAAGAAGCACCGAAATCACACCTATTTGGAGTACGAAGTATTAAGTGGCGAGTTCACGCTGGCTCAGAGCCCATATGCTTTCCGCCCTGCCGATCCATCCATGAGTGTGAGGACTTCCCGCCCTCGGATAGCGCTCGTCATAAGCGTCACTTACCTAAATAAAGAAACAAACTTGGCTCTCACGCTCCCCTCATGGTAGTGGAGCTATAAGCTGAACGTGAGGTTTGCAGCAAAGGGCTCATATGCTGACACAGGTCCCGCTGACCCCCTATGCTCTGAACGTGCTTACGATACAAACAGCACCCCGCCTCAGCGGCGTTCTGGATTGTGCAAAGCACAACATATCCCAGCCGCTCACATAACATCAGTGCCCCGCTTCAGCGCGGTATTTTGCCTGCTAGATCGCAGATTGCTCCAATCGCTTACTTAATCATATAAACAGCTTTCCCGACCCAGCAGCGAGCTGTCCAAAGCATCCGGGCAGGCAGTTTCAGCCTTCACAAGGTTATGACGTATCACCGTATAAAGACCAGCTAAGTGGTTGTTTTCAGTAGCGGAGTGTAGTGCTTGCCTATACTAACTGCTGTAAATTCTGGTGCTCTCACTGGCTTCCTATGATATGCACCGGTGCTGTGCTGCTGTATTCATCAGGACATGTATTGCCGTTTACACTCTACACTGCCACTGCTCGTTGCCTTCTATGATACGCACCTGCAGTGCGTTGTCTTTCGTACCTGTTTAAGTGCTGTTTACACTGACAGCTATTTATACAACACTGGCGCCCTTGATAAGCACTGGCTGTGCTGCTGTCTGTCATACAGATAGCAGTGTTGCTTACAGTAACAGCTATATACTAGCCGGCGCTGCCGCTGTGCGTTGCCTTTTATGATATTCACCGGCTGTGCCGCTGTCTTTCATACAGGTATGCAGTGTGGCTTGCACTGGCCACTATATATGCTGGCGCTGCCGCCGTGCGTTGCTTTTATATGATTTTCACCGGCTGTGCCGCTGTCTTTCATACTAGTGTACTTGTTCATACTAGTGTTGCTTACACTAGTATGAAACTACACTTTAGCTATATACATGGCGCTGAAGCCGTGCGTTGCTTTTTATGATAAGCACTGGCTGAGCCGCTGTCTTTCATGCATTGCAGATGTATAGTGTCGCTTCACTGACCGCTATATATGCTGACGCTTCCATCGTGCGGTGCCCTTCTTTGATAAGCACCGGCTCTGCTGCTGCCATGCAGGTAGTGTTGCTACGGTTATATTTGGCGGAACCGGCAGTGCCGCAGCGCATTAACCTTCTATGACTTCTATGACTATGACTAGCACCGGCTGTGCCGCAGTTTTTCATACAGATTGCTGTTGTTGCTTACACTGGCCACTATGTAGGTCATTGACTGCTATATATGCTGGTGGTGCAGCAGTGCATTACCCTTCTATGATAAACACCGGCTGTGCCGCTGTCTTCCAAAAACTGACCGCTATATGCTGGCGCTGCCACCATGCGTTGCCTTTCTGTGGTGAGAGCCAGCTGTGCCACTCTCTTCATACAGATGTGTAATGTTGCTTATACTGACCGCTATATGGACTGGCGTTACAGCTAGCATAGCTCTGTGTGACTGCATGTAAATCTAGCCCAGCTTCAGACTCTTGCATAGAGCCTGAGCCAGCTGCGAAAGAACTCGTGGCCGAAATGCCATCCGTTCCCGGTGTTAAACGTGCCGCAGAGCGGTATAGTCGGATTGACAATAAAGTCTACCCGCTATTTTACTCTTCTCTCGTTTTCACTTCCTATTGCGGGCACTATCACTGGTTGTCTTTGTGCTGGTTGTTCCACTGTGCAGTGCGACAAACGGGAAGACAGAATACAGGAGATACTACTCTGTTGGCTATCAGAATAATTTTTTTTATCTCTCAAAAAAAAAGTGCTCTCCCTTAAGACAGCGCTATTGCTTATGCTTGCTTCTGTTAAGCTAGTGGATGATATGCAAGCTCTCTCTGTCAGCGAGTCATGTATAGTTTTCAGACCTAATGACTGTAAGTTGTGCTTAAACCGAGAAAGGGCTACATATCCAAGGTGCTCTCAAGGTGTTCAGAGCCCAGGTGATATGTCTTTCGGCTTTTACTCCGAGCGAGTGCATGGCGGGGGAGAGCCCTACCTGCCCTGTGCGCGCTTTCCGCGTTTGAAAAAAAAAATGAAAAAATCGGAAAACAAACTACTGGTGTGCAAGCCGACTATACGAGAGCCATGCCTCATCTTGGTCTAAAGGGATATCTATTCGCAGAATAAAATTGCCACGTTCTTAAACAATGGCTTCCCGGGTCCTTTCGGTTCAAGTCTGCTTTCTCAAGGTAGGCCAGTTTACTGCTTCTTGAGTTAAGTCGCTGCTACGTTTTATGATTCATGTCACTGCTTGTGCACTGTGCCGGTGGGATGGCTGGGAGGCCGCCGCTCACACACTCTATATTGCGGCAGCCTGATTGTTTCCATAGTGCGCGTCGGTCTCTTCTATGTACAAATTTTTGCAGTGATTACAGCGGTAGTGCCCCTGTATGATTTGTCTTGCTGCTATTATCCTGTGGGTTATAGTCATTATGCTTGAAACTGAGTTTTCCCTCCTTAAATATGGGCTATCGCTACTGTTGGCTGTGTTACAATTATCCCGATGTACTGTTTAAATAGCCCCGGATTTGTCGCTTGTCGATGCAGTTGTTATGTTGTCTAGCATGGCTAGCTTCTGATAGTAATGAGCGCTGAGTCACCGCTTCTATCTTAAGCACAGAATTAGCCGGAGTTTTCTATTTGAGTTTCAGTGGCTGCTAGCCCCTAAACAATGCGTTCTTACTGCGCTTGCCCTGTTCTACTAACTGGCTGCAGTGTTATGAGGTGCCATCGGATAGTGTACACCAAGTGCCGGGTCCGCCGCTTGTTGTTGCAATAGCCATGATATTTGTTATGGCAGCTGTTTTCTGATAGCTTTTAAAGTGCTGCGTTTCACCACTTTTTATCTTTGCCGGTGTGTCCACGCACATACAGCACTTCAGCAGGCCCACCCTCCCCCTCAGAGCTGCGGGTTTCCACTAGGTCTGTTAACAATAAATAAATAAAATATTCCCTTGCCTTAAAGAGACAACGAGTTCCATATAAATGACACAGATTGCCCTGTCTCAACAGTGTAATGCTCACTTCCGTGCAGGCTTCAAAACGCCCCAGTGTTTTCAGAACACTCCCTCAGACTGTTTGCACTGTATCATTATTTGGCAGGCTGGGACTGCTTCATATGTGACCTCTTCAACTATGATTGAAAGCGTGCGTTCCTGCACGGGCCCCACACTCGAGCTCAACGCGCATCTTGGTGACTCACAAATGCCTAGAAGTGCTGGCCCTAAGGAGGTGCACAGCCTTTTACAACAACAGCAGCCTTGTACAATGGTTGCCCGGCATTCTTGTGCCTGGACAGACACAGAGAAATAGTACCTGATGACCTGCCTGGATCTGCCTGGTGATCGGAGCAGTTCACCTGTCTCGTAAGTTCTTAAGTGTTTCTACACTTAAGTCCATCACAAGCATGTTCTCGTTCGCATGGACAATACGGCAGCCGTGGCGTTCATAGTCGCCAAGGCGGTTCCCGTTCTCGCCCTACTCTCATGCTCATGACGAACCTGAAGACGTGGGCAGACTAGCACCTCCTGTCTGTTGAGCTGTCTGTCTCCCCGGCCATCTCAATCGCTGGGCGGACATACGTCGAGGCAGAGGGCACATGCAGCCCTGGTTCTCGGGACCTGAATGACAAATTTCCTTGAGGAGAGATCCCCTCTCAAGCGAGCGACTCAGTCTGGCATCCAGCCTATATGGAATCTGCGTGTCTGGCTACTCGGCAGAGTTTGCTGACGTTAAACTCGCTGTCACTGGAAGGGCAAAAGACATTCAGAGGTGAGCTTTCTGTTTACTAGACGTCTCTATGGTCATAGGTGGGGAGCCTTCGAAGATTGTTGCACTTCGAAGGGCCAAGACCCTGTTAACTGCCTGTTTTTAGTAAATTTGTCTTTTTTTACAAGAGTATTTGGATGACGGCTGTATGCCCTGTAGTAGGCGGTACCGGCGCTGCTGCTGCCTAGCCAACTTACACACAGTTCCCCAGGCCATAATTTGTCATAATTTGCCATCTAATTCCGGTTAGCTCCACAACTGCATGTCTAGCTCCGGTTAGAAGCTGTTATCTAGAATGTGCTGCTTATGTGTACTTGTGTAAAGTGGCTGTACCATACATTGCAATTACTGTTGAGTGTCGCTGTGTTTATTTGACGTCTCCGCTTATGCTGAGTGCCCTTCGCAGTAACACGGCGTGAAGGTACACGTTCCCCAATGCGATCAGCTTACACTGTACGCAATGTCGAGAGACCCTCTCGAAAGGGAACGTATCCGGTTACTGACGTAACCTCGGTTCCCTGAGAAGGGAACGAGACGTTGCGTTCATGCTGTTACATGCACTTAGGTCTGTCATAAGCTCTCTTAATCAGTCGAAAGATTCTGATGAAATGCCACTCGGCGTCCCTTATATAGGGTGCTTTCCCACCACTCTTTTCGCACACTCGAGCGCCATTGGCCATTGCAATGCAATGGTGTTAAGCGAATAAGGCTTCAGTATTTGAGGAGAAAGGTGTTTCCCAATGCGATCAGCTTAAGCTGTACGCAACATCTCCTTCCCTTCTCAGGGAACCGAGGTTACGTCAGTAACTGGAGACGTATTGTATAAAGTGCTATATAAAGGTGACTTGACTTGAGTAAAGAGTACATCTAATTATTCAAAAATGTAGTCAAGTAAAGAGTAAAAGGTGCTAATATCTTTGATACTCAAACTACAAAGTAGGGGTCGACCGATTATCGGCGCCGATATTAAGCATTTTTATGATTATCGGTATGGTCATTTTCAAAACCGATTCGCCGATAAAATAACTTTAATTTTGAAACGCGCCATCTGATGCAGCCTGTCAGAACTCACCACTCTGTGGCCTAAAGCAGTCTCCGCCCACCGCTCACCTGATTTGTTGGGAGTCATGAGTCAGACCAATCAATGAGGAATTCACTCTCACTCCGAAAGCGCTTGCTAACTGGAGCTGCTTCAGTGATCACGC